>NC_089218.1:6742386-7042386 GCF_963930695.1 Labrus bergylta | reverse complement strand
AGAAAAAGTAAACTTGTGCAATATGTGCAATGTGCAGTAAACTGAGTGTACTTTTGAATAGTTAGCTTCAGAGTTATTAGTCCAGAGTCCAGTTTTGACCTAAGCACATATTTTAATGTTAAATCTCTTACCATCTTGTTCATTCTGTGACGTCACATTGCACCTCTGAAGGTCATGCTGTGCAGGGCTGATGCATGATCATCATTTTTCTTCCGTTTCAGGAAACCAGGACTCTTGCGGAAATTGCGAAAGCCGAGCTGGATGGAACCATCTTGAAGAATCGACCGATCAGGATCCGCTTTGCCACACACAATTCTGCTCTCACAGTGCGCAACCTGCTCCCCGTGGTGACCAACGAGCTCCTGGAACAGGTGAACAAGACTTTTCAAAATCCCTAGTGTGGCTACATCTCAGAAATGCAACGAGGACATTTGACTTCCTCGGTTCACGCTGATTTTCTGACTGTCGTGTAGTGATGTTAAATCTGAAAGCAACCTTCTGCCTTAAGGCCTTTTCTGAGTTCGGACCGGTGGAACGGGCGATTGTGGTGACGGATGACCGGGGTCGCCCCACTGGGAGAGGGATCGTGGAGTTTGCGAACAAACAATCTGCGCGGAAAGCCCTGGAGCGCTGCACAGAGGGAGCTCTGCTACTGACCACGTAAGCAGTGTGGGACGGGAGGGTTTGGAGGAGTGCTCACACAGAATGTCGAACTCGCTGGGGGTCATTAAATACCCATTAAAGCTGCTACAATATGGAGCTCCCATGTCGATTTTTTTTCCTCGGAAGGCCAGTTCTCAAAGCATTGCAGCTGATATTGAAAGGATTTTTCTTTTTTCACATATCAGTCTTTAGGTGCTTTCACACACGGACAAAAACTCCGGAAAACTTGTAGGCATCAGCATGTTTGAACCCCCGACAACATAATTCTTCACCCCGTCTTTCCCCTGCAATTTTTCCTGCAAGCTCCACAGTAAAAAAAAAAAAAAAAAAAAGAAATTGTCTGCATGAAGTTGGGGTGAGCTCATGTGAGAGTGCAGGAAAACATTCAGGAGATGTCCCGGAAAGTGCACGTGACGGCCGTGATGTCCCTTCATGTAATGGTTTTTCTGTTCCTGATTCCTGTTTTGGCGTTTGATCGGTCTATTCAAGTTGGCGTGACGATGAACATTTTCTAAAAAAAGTTGCCTTCAGTGTTAGAAGTGTTGTGCGGACACACAGTACAAAGCAGGTGATTCTGATCGAGCATTTCTTTTCTTGTAATATCACCGCTGATTGTAACCTCGCGTTGTCTTCGCCTTCTTCAGCACACCTTGTCCAGCCATCGTGGAGCCCGCGGAGCACTTCGATGAGGAGGATGGACTGCCTGAAAAAGCGATGCAGAAGAATCCAAAGTACCACAAGTAAGCGTTGCCTCTTGAGGTCGATGCAGAGTCGGGGGGGTATCCCGTCGGCTGCCACAGGGAAAAACCACCAAAATTTGTCGTCAAATCTTTGATTTCTGAACATTTTTTTTTTTTTCCTTCAGGGAACGAGAGCAGCCGCCGCATTTCGCTCAGCCGGGCACGTTTGAGTTCGAGTACTCGTCTCGCTGGAAAGCGCTCCACGAGATGGACAAACAGCAGAGGGACGTGGTGGCCAGGAACATCCGGGAGGCCAAAGAGAAGCTGGAGGCCGAGCTGGAGTCGGCCAAACATGAACATCAGCTCATGTTAATGAGACACGGTTGGTGCTGTCGCTTCTTAAATCCTATGTTAACCTCAGCGTGCGTGCGTGCGTGCGTGCGTGCGTGCGTGCGTGCGTGCGTGCGTGCGTGCGTGCGTGCGTGTGTGTGTTCACTGTATGAACTGCTTTTTGTTGCTTTTTTGATAATAACATTGGATACAGGAGGTTTTGTGATATGGAAGAAAAAACAGATGGTATCTTCAACCCACATCTTCCCCAAGCCAAAGAGAGAGAGCGAGAAAAGAGGCAGTGGGGGTTAATCAGTGTTGAGAATAAGTAGAGAGCTCCCTGGTGATCCCCGACTGTCAGCAGCGGTCTTTACTGACCTTGTCCTCTCCTCTCCCCCTTCCAGATCTCATGAGACGTCAGGAGGAGCTGAGGAGACTGGAGGAGCTTCGCAATCAGGAGCTGCAGAGACGAAAGCAGATAGAGATGAGGCATGTTTCTGTTTACTTCAGACCCAAACCACTTGTACAATTTGTAAAAAAAAAAAAACATTGCTGTTGTTAACTCATGAGCATTGGAGTCACTGACGATCTTATTAGCTTGCTTTAGAGTAGCCAGTTAAAAAAAATCGTCTGCAGGGATGTGTGATGTTTACCTCCTGTGATTATCCATTGCAGTCTGAATCAATCTAATCAGTTTAGTTTTTTTAGCTGCACAGACAGGTTTAGACTCTCTAAGACTGACCTGATAAAAATAAAATAAACACACGTTTCTGATCAACACCATGAACTCTGAGACGACGTGGAAAAAAAATCAAGCTGTTGTTGTAATCTTCTGATATGTTGGTTAATGCGCGCCATCCTAATTCAATCCATTCAATGAAACCAATAAATAAATAAATGAGTTAGTTGATGGTTAATCTTCTTATTTCCCTCTTTACTCCGTCTGTAGGCATGAAGAGGAGAGGAGGCGCAGAGAGGAGGAGATGATGAGGCACAGAGAGCAGGAGGACCTCAGACGCCACCCTGAAGGCTTCAAGCCGAACTACATGGAAAACGTGAGTACAGCCTGAACACACACACACACACACACACACACACACACACACACACACACACACACACACACACACACACACACACACACACAGACACCAGCTTCCTCTTTACATATGTATAATTATTGTCCTGTAGACACACAGACAATCAAGCGTGACACCTAAAAGTCATGATTCGACCAATCCTACACAATCTTTGTCTTCACTCGGCATCGGATTCTCACGCTCGCTTTATTTGATTATTTGAACTCACACATGAAACTTCAGAGAATCACATAACGAAGCATTTTGAGCTCCTTGCTGTTGGCATTCTAAACAGGTGTTCGTGTACAGCATGCGTAACATCAAGTGAAATCAACCTTTCACGAAGACGAGCATCGTTTAGTCTCTTGATGTTTCCTGCATCATCCTCCGCTGTAATCGGCTCGTTCAGGACGACAGCTGTTTTATTTAGCGACATGCCGAGCTGCCGCCCGAGGCGCGTCTCGGTGGAGGAATCGTTTCATTTGCGATTTGCGTCGCCGCGCAGGGACTTCTAATTTCGTCACCGGTTGTCATAGCGATTCAGTCACATCGTTATTTTTCTGTCTCTCTCATGATTTTGTTCTGACTTTGCTGTGTGTGTAAAAGTTGCTGGTCAGGCTGCCGTGGATACTTAGCGCAGGGAAGTAAAACGCCTCGCATAATCTGAGCTCAGTGAGGTGTGGAACAGTACCTTTTTACGTCTCTAAAGATGGCCGAAGACTCTACGGTCCTGTGTGCATTTTCTTCATCTCTGTTCTGTAACTTTTTTTTCTTTTTAAGTTTGATGTTAAAGGCGGGGTTGGTCATTTTCTCCCGTTCCACTTTTTTAAGATTCTGGTTGAACTTCCTGACAGAAATGAATAACTCATGTTCTCTGAAAAAGGAGCAAAGAAAATCCATCACCTGTAGCAGTTTGTAAGCCTGTAAAAACTTTGACCAATGTCTGCCTCGAGGTACCAATCTGATGACCCAATCAGGCGCCTCCCGGTCTCCCTGCTCGCTCTCTACCTCCTGCATGCATGAGCGAGGGGGGGCGTGGCTTTCGTGGGAGCACTGAGGGAACGCTACTTTCGAAGTCATGCACGTTTTTGAAAAATGACCACCCCTGTCTTTAACATGCAACCACAAGAGAACCTCTGATTGTTTTTCGATCATCTATGTTTATCAAGAATGACGGCGCTCATCCATCAACTACATTTCCATTTTTGGTAGATATTAAACATAGGAGTATTTATATAAATATATCCTGCCAGATAGTAAAATAAAGCGATGAGGCTTGATGTTCACACAATCTTACTCCAGTGTTTCCCACAGGTTGATCGAAGGGGAACTTCATGTTTATGTGAACTATTATTATTATTATTATTATTATTAAGCACTGCCTCTTGGGTTCTGCCAGGGAACGTCTTTTAATGATTATTATGAGTTATTTAACAATTTTAACTCAATCATTTTCTCTTGCTTTGTACATCCTCATAGAGTTTAAAAGAAGTTGTCAGTCTGTAGAGATAAGACAGTGGACAGAGCTAGAAATCAGAGAGAGAGAGGGGGAAAGAAGCCACAGGTCAGATCAGAACCCGGGCCGGCCCGCCTGAAGGAAGCCTCCGTCCAATCAAACAATTATAATACAGACTCTATACTATCTGCTGCCACCTAGAGGCTAAGTACAGACAACACACTGGAGACACATTCTCATGATTAATTTACAGACACAGTTGCAACATATTGACCATTAAACAGGTAAGTACATAAGGAAGACGAAAACCTTTCCAATAACTATATAACTTTTTCTGCTTAATTTCCCATGTTTACTTTTTTAAATTCTACATTAGTTGTATAGTTTTAAAACCAGCATAATGATATTTTTTGAGGCACTGGTTCGCTAGTATGACTTAATTTATACATTTATAAACGACAGGTTTGATCAGTGCAAATGAACTAAATAACTTATGTCCAGCTGCTTATCTACAAAAAGCATTCTTTAAATGTCTCATACAGACATTCAGTCCTGGACTTGGCTCAATGCTGTTCAGTAAAAATCTGTTATTGTTTAATTTCATTCTGTGTTTGTTTGCAGCAGTGAGAGCATTGTGTGTTGTTCAGATGTATGCCTATTCGTCATAATGTTAGAGAGAGAGAGAGAGTGGGAATGAATGAACACCCAAACAGAACATCTCTTTGTGTGTTAGTGGGCCCTGACGCACCAAGCTGCTACAAGCCATTTTGGCTCAATCACAGATATTTGTCTTGTTTTTCACTCTGAATCAGAGTCCTGTTGTGTTACATTTTTATTTCTTAAGCGCAATGAGACTCAGGATTGGCCTTGTCATTGCATAAAACAAGTGAATATTCTGCTTGGCACTGGTAATGTGTGACTGATGGAACAAGACTGAAAGGGTATTTTAGTGATGATGAACTTTCAGGCAACAGTTTAACAATCTTTTGTGAGAGTGACGGCGAGATTTGAAAACTGGCATGTGGCATCCCAACGGCATGCCAGTGTCGTTCATGGCGCGCCAGTTTGCCAGGGACATTCGCACCTAGTCTACTGACATGGCAACATATGTTCAGCGGCTTCTGCTGTGGCCAATGGCGTGCCACCAGTGGGTCTGCACCATGTACCAGTCGTCTCTCACCAGTACTGCCAATCTTCCACCAACATGATGCATATGTATGAATACCAGTGGTTTAGCTCTACAACATACGACACATTTTATTCATATTGAATGTTTTTTTTTTGTTTGGTATCTCCATAATGACAGTAAAGTACTTTCATATTGTTGCTGATGCTAAATGGACTTGAGCTTTTACACTGCAGGTCACACCTACACATTCACACACTGATGGTAGTGGTCACTGTGTAGTATCATCAGGGCTTTAGATTTACTTTTTTTGATCACCAGCCAACATGGCTAGTAGATTTTTAAAGTTACCAGCCGACCAGATTTTCTCCCAGACAAATTTTCCAAATCTGGCAACGCTGACTTGTCGCATCATTCCTGCAGCCTGCCAGTTCAAACAGACGCAGTGATATTTGCTTCATTCATCACCAGCCAAAATGGCTAGTAACTCTACAGTGTTACCCGCCGAAGTTAACTTTCACCCCCAATTGGCCGGTTGGCGGGTGTTAATTTAAAGCCTTGAGTATCATCCATCAGAAGTAACTAATAACTATAATAACCATAACTAAGTTATAATAATACCAGTAAGCTCCTAGCAAAACTAATCCCTGCTAAAACGATAGCCTAGCCACCAAAAAAGTAGAAAAAGTGCCCAACGTCTTTACCAACCATAAATGTTCTAGTAAAAACGGTCCATGCTGTGATTGGCTGATAAAGCACACGCTGTAGCCTAGCCACCGTAGACACTGGTATTCATTTACAAGTGCATCATGGCAGTATGGCGTCTGCTGCTGAATTTTTGGTGCCATGTCGGCAAAACTAAGAGGAAACATGTTTCTGGCAAACCGGCATGCCACAAACAACACAGGAAGTGGCATGCCTCACACCCTTCTTAACCGTGGAGCTGCTGCTTTGTTATCCGCTGAAATTTAAAGGTAAGGTTTCTTTTTTCTTGGTCGACTTGGTGCATCAGGGCCGTGTGTAAATGGCCACGTTTTCTCACCTAACTTTTTTGTTTTAGAATGTATTTCTTCTGAAGTAATACCACTGCCGATAAGATACCCTGAAGCCTGTTTTATAACTTTTCTTGAAAACAGATTTGCACAGATTAACTCATTTGATTTCATTAAGGCTGAAGTAGAATCTTTGGTTTTGCACAGTGGTTGCAAGAAGCTCATTTGTGAGAAGTGAATCTATAGATCTACGGCTGTTCCCACCTGGGTCGACCGGTCCCAATCATGTTAATACAATGAATACTTTTGGTGTGTGTGTGTGTTACAGGCTGTACATAAGACTGTCCGCTGATTTGTTTTCAGCACATTTGCACTTAAAGCAGAGTTTTATTCTGAAGGCTCTTCTTCACTTCTTCCAGAGAGAACAGGAAATGAGAGGGGGTGAGCTGGGCCCCCGTGGAGCCATTAATATGGGAGGTACGGGCATGATTATGTAACGACTGGTTGATACAAAAACCAGACAAAACACTGACTATGATGCGTACATTACAACTGCCTGAATGTCAATTATTAGTTGTGTTTTGTCTTTCACCCCGCGTGGTTTCACTTTTCTGCAAGATAGTCAAAAACAACTTAAAGAAATAACTGACCCTGTTCGGTTTGAATGAACACAGTTGGGGTGCAAGACAAACAATACACCACCACATGAAGACATCCTTACTAACTTATACACAGTTTACTGAGGCGTTAATCTGATTGGGTAAAGGTTATAGAGTATTTGGTCCCTGAGCTCTCATCCTTAGTTTATGCAGATTCAAACAAGGTGACTCAAATTTGATCTTCACCGTGACTTTTTACAAAGATCATTGCACCTATAAGTGAATAATATAAGGAATTAGACTTGTTGTTGTCTTTACATTGTGTTCATTATGTTGATCTGCTGAGAGAAGGATGAGGGGCCAGGGAGTCCTACATTGTGACCTTGATAGTCAAGGTGGCTCTTAAACATTCAAGGATTATTACCAAGGATTGCACATCATCTCTACAAACAGTAATGTTTGGTACTTACTCGTTTTATTGCTCAGAATTCATTCCTCTCCGTTATTATAGCCAGTGTTTACCTGTAAGGTTGATATTTGAGGTGTTGGGGATTCTGTCATATCTTAACATCTTTGCTTTTCTGACTGCTGTAGTTTGGTGCGTTGGTGTGCATGGATGCCACATGTATGTACTTTTTTTTTTTTCCAAAGTCATTATTAAGTTTTTATCCAAAGTTGAACTGAATTAAGAATCTGTTGCAAACTTTGGATTCTGTGAGTTTGTTTGTCCAAATCGTGGCTAGTGGAGCTCATTTTCCAGATGGGGTCATTGAAAAAACTATGAAAAGAGAGAGAGAGGAATAAATGGAGAGAAAGTTAAGACATTAAATGATAAACGGTCATGTGGCTGCAGGAGCTGGGGATCAAACCTCCAACCTTCCAATTGAAAGATGACCCCCACCGCCACCCCATATAAGTCCCCCATCCCTTAAAGGGGCGGTTCTTAATTCCTCCCAGGAGCCTTTACACTTCCAATCAAATCTGGATAAATGCGTGCCAGACTTCCTCTGTATGTGGTCTCAATCGGTCCTCAGGAAGCACCGTCTTCCTCCCACAGTCCAAAAGATATGCTTGTTAGATCGCTGCCGCTATATGTCAGTTTCTGATTGACCGGCAACCAGCTTAGGGTATACCCGGCCTTTTGACCAGTCTCCCCGCCCCCTGGGATGTTTCGATAACTGATGGAAGGATAAAGGGTTAAACAGTGCTTATTCAAAATGCACACAAACACAAGGGGGAAAGCAAACAAATGCTTGCTTGAGGCCATATTGTGTATGTTCTTATAAAATATGAATATTTACCTTCAAATCAATGATCCAGCTGATTGAGCTCTCCTTTCCATTCAGAAATTGCACCTTCAACTGTGCTTGAAGTGATATTTCTTCACTCCGATTGACTTGTTGTTTGTGGATCCATGTGTGATGAATGACTCTGTCTGTTCCTCTGATGTGTTTGTGTTGGTCTGACTGGTTTCCTCATGGTAAGAGGTTGTTTACTCTGAAGTTGAAGATGATGTGCAATCCGAGGTTTAGCCAGAAGTATATGTCGACCCTGACCCATTGGCTGGGTTTGGTATCATTGTGTCCAATGTCATCAATGAATATCTTCACGTTCTTTTACTTGTCTACAGTATCTGACTGGACAGTTTGGGTGTTTTGTACAACAATAGAAATTGTAATGGTGTTATTTAAAAAAAAAGGGTTTTGTAAAATTTTAATTGAGTTTTTTCAACCAAAAACCATTCCATGAGAAGTCATTTAAATTACTACAACGTATTATAGATGTGATGTAATAATTTAACAAGGACGCCTTGGAAATTCTCTCAGACGGTGGTCATCTTAAAAATCTCATACCGTTGCAGCTTTTTTTTTGGCATTTGGCCACAAAGTTGAGGTTTTACAGTCGTAGCTTCGACTACTTCGGTTAATAACACAAGCTGTCGTCTCCCGTCGCCTTTAATGTCTACTTTAAGGATACACATCGCTAGTGACAACTTAAGATTAACGTTGGTTTTTGGTTGGTACAGTTGTTTTTGTTTGATATAATTATGTTGTAAATGTATCTGGAGAAGAGATTTAACAAGGTTTTGATTGTACCACAAATATATATAATCATAGAGCGCCACAGGAATGAGTCCTAAACCCCGGAAGTAAGTTAGCATTTTAGCGCCATGCGGTCTAACGTCTAAAAGTCAACGGGGATTTTGAATGTGTTTGTGGTTAGACGCCTGAAATAAGGTCTGTGGTTCACAAAAGCTTAAGAGATGTGGCCGATTTGTTAGACCACATAAACTACGTTAGGTAATACCCCCACTTGTGAATTTTGAAGTTTTTACGCGTCTTTAAAAAGGCGGTTGCTAACAAGTGGCTAAATGTGACTACAGTGGTTGTCGGGGACATTAAACGTCATCACGCCGGGAACTCTGTCAATAGTCCGTGATGTCTCCTGTAGGTTTAATCTTTAGGTTAAGGTGAATATTATGTTAGTAAACAATTTATTAAGCTATGCAGATTAGTTTATCGGAGATCGTCTGAAGCATAACGGTAGTGACGTCACAGTCATCCGGACGTTAGCTTTAGCGTATCGTTAACTTTTTACTTTCTGTCGGCCGTATTAACACTTCAAACAGCATAAAAATGGCGTTCATTTGTGAAGATTATCCTGCTGAACAAAACGCCTACGCATTAGCAATTTGGGTTTTCTGCAATGATCCAAAATCCAATAGGAGAATTCTCGTTAGACCCCATGGCGATGCTACTTCCGGGTTGGCGTGCAACAATACGTCATATGGTTTGTTCTCTATTCGCTGTTGACCAAAAGCCAACGTGAACTTAACTGCGAGGTCATTGGTTTTAATTGTTGCGTTCAGTTTTTAGTCAGCTTGAGAGACCTTATAGCAACCGCCCGATTGACAAACCAATGCTTCATTGTTTTGGGTGTAGATGGCTTTAACCAGGGCTCTCCGGGGCCCGCTGCTAACCCGGGTCAAATGATGGGCGTCAGTGGAAGGGGAGGAGGCGTTGGCCCCGATGGGAACGCGAACGTGGGGTCACCAATGATGTCCGAGAATGGAGCCATGGTAACGTATCAAGACAATTAAACTTGGCTTATCCCTCCATAAGTCCACCTTGGATGTAGCGGCCATTTAACTCATAGGGGAAAATTTGATCTTAAATTTGTAGGCACAACTAATAGTTTTCTTCCTCTCTCTCTCTCTCTCTCTTTTTGTCTTCTGGGCACACATCTCTCCCTTCCACTCTTGGTGGCCCAATTGGATCCCGTCTCAACCTCAAACATGCTAACATGCTACCTTGCCAATGGTTCAACAACTCTTTTTTTTATTATTATTTTTTATTCACACAACTCCTGTGTTTTGTAACGCTGACCCCGATACCACAGCGAAACGATAGATACCCACAAGGCGGATCAAGCGAGGGCCGACAGGTTGAGTCCCCAAAGCAGCAGCAGCACCAGCAGCAGCAGCAGCACCAGCAGCAGCAGCAGCACCAGCAGCAGCAGCAGCACTCGCCATTGGGCCCTCAAGTTGGACAAGCTCCAGGATTTGGCAGGGGAAGTCCAGTAGGGGGCGTCTTTGATGGGCCAAATAACAAGCGCCGCAGGTTCTAACTTCTCATAGATGCGGTTCTCGTGGATCTGTTACTGACCTTATCTCCCGTCCTGGGACTTTGCTGGACTATGTTTTTATGCATTCTTAAAAAAAATGGGACTTTTTTTTTTTTTTTAATACAAGAATGCCAGCTGTGACTTAGTGGAGATAACTCGTCCCCAGTGTCTAAACACATCTTCAGTGTTTCTACACAAAACCTTTTTACTGTTTGTTTATTTTCTTTATTTGATCGATGTTTCTTCTGGTGTGGGGGCGATGTCCTTGGATACACTAAAGCTGCTCTAGGGGAGAGGTACAGTATGGACAAATAAAAAAGGACACTGACAAACTGCCAAAACCAAATACACAAACCCCACACTCAAAAACTTGGGACTAAATCATGTAAGTAAATTCTGCATTACATGTCTTAACTCAAGATGTCCTCCCTTTTTTAAAATACTGTGACTTTTGGAGAGTAACATGTTTGATCAAACAGTGAGTGAATGTTTTTTAAAGCGTGAGTGCATTGTGTATTTGATGGTTAAGAAGAATAAAACCTTTATAGAAAGATGTGTTCTTCTTTTTGTGAGGGAACTCTCATCAAACACCCAAACCCTGCGTACATAACCCTCTTCTTATGCGTCCTAGCAACAGACATATGAATGGTTCTGCCTCTTAAAAGGCGATCTTTTCCTTCCCACTGATACTTTTCTAAAAGTTGCCAAGTGCTGATGGTGTATTCATATTTAGTCTCTGTAAATAAGTACTTTGTAGACCTGCACTTTTTGTTAGTTTCTTAAGCTAACATTTGCAATTAACCTGTATTCCAAATATGTTTTAACCTGAATATAAATGTCTGTTTTTTTGCTTTTTTAAATCTATCAATGAGTCCATCAAGAAGCGGTGTAGTTGTAACAGAATGCCACTTGAAATCCCAAAACACAGCAGTACAACATCACATAAGCATCCCCTTCACATCCCGTGCTGACTGATTTTTTTTATTTTTTATGATTTATTGGCTGCTATTTGAATGAGGTCCAAAAAACCTCCTGCAATTCCTGCCTATGCACACAGGGTGGCGCCAAAGGCCACGAAACACCTTAAAGAGCATCGCTTAAAAACCACTAAGATGAAAAATCGAAACGTTTGTTTTATATCTATATCACTCTGTTTCTGCTATGGCAAGCCGTGCAGGAAATTAATATGTGGAATTGAATTCTCCAAATCCAACAGTTTCATTGTTGTCACCCTGCTGAAGATGCTGGTTTTGCAAAAATGACATCAGCTGAAACATACCAATAGTTTGTTGACCGTCGAAGCTTTTTTGAAACAGCTGTTGGTACTCAAAACTATTTGAAGGTCATCAATTATTGGAACACTTTTACTGCTTCAGAGTAGTAATGCCCAACAAAACATGGCTGAGCGCACTTTGTGCATCCATCTTTAGGGAATTTTTAGCTGAAAACCTCGACAAAACCTCCATTCCATATATTCAAAGTTTCAGTCCGTATATTAATTTCCTTAAATGGCTTGCCATGTTTCGACAAAATATAAAAATGTGTACGTTGCTTTGAACGTGGTGAGTGAAAGCATTCTGGGGTTCAGCGTCTTGCCCAAGGACACGTCGACGTGAGGCTGCAGAAGCTGGGAATTGAACCTCCGTCCTTCCCGTGGAGAGACGACCCACTCTACCACAGAGCTACAGCCGATCAATGACATGGATTAGATCTATTAATATGGTCACCACATTCTTCTGTAGGACGAGGACTGAACCACATTGTAATAAATAAAGTGACATCATTAATAAGATATCTTCTTTCTGCCACGAGTAAATACAGGAAGCGAGTTTGAAGAAAGGTGAATAACAGCTGATGCCTCTTAGATGACACTAAGCATGTTAGATATTTAAGTGTTCTGGTCGGTGCTACAAATGTTCTTTGTCATCTCTTGCAGGTTCTGTTTGTCTCCTGCCTGCAGTGAACCAACAGGTAGATCCAGCACACACACACACTCAGTTTGTGGGCGTTCCCCTTGATGCCGACTGGTTCTATTCGACGCAGACAAATACACAAGCTCCGCAGGGATTCAGACCCTGCCACCTCTCAGTGTTGGAAACAAACCAGAGCAATTAAAATCTTTTTTTTTTTTTTTTTTGAAAGGGACATTAATCAGTGTTTGTTTCCCACGAGAAACAGTTGTATCCATTTTTTTTTTTTTTTTTGTTGCGCTACATTTTAAAGTCTATGAATAGATCAGAGTTGACCGTCTTTGAATCGAACACAGGAGGATGGTTCTCTAAAGATCTTCAGTTGTGAAGGAAATATCTTGGGTAATTATTTTTTATGATTATTTTTTTCATTCTTTAACCAGGTTGGTTCCATTGACATTAAAATCATCTTTTTCAAGTTAGACCTGAAGAACAATTTACAAAACATTACATTTTGGATTAAAACAGAACCATCTATGAGTCATATCTAAAAGAATGTCAGTCAGAAATGGAGCCCGACCGATTAATCGGCCAGCCAATAATATCTGCCGATATTAGCATATCAAGTGCTGGCAAATTTTATCGATCGAGATTTATTCACCAGTCAAATAGCTCATTTCACCTGAGTATCATTGAATTACACTAGCAGTTCTCTTTCTGGTGGTCACCAGCGTACAAATAGAACATAGATCTAAGGAAGATATCGGCCCATATATCGGTATCAGATTTTTTTTTCTCTCCTCGATATCGGCCCCAAAAAAAATCACATATCAGTCGAGCCCTCAGTCAGAACTATGAACTCGCTCCAACAATATATCACAAGAGCGACAGGTTGAACGAGTCAGCACTGACCTCCTTCTCCCGGAAAAGTCAAGGACGGCCATTTTTTTCCCCCCTCACTGTACTGTTCTGTTACATTTATCAAACAGGAAATAAAACCAAAATGAAAAATGTTCTATCACAGTCTCAGGTGAATCATAGCTTTAAGTCGATGACATCAGTATGACAGTAAGTTTTATTTGATGTTTACGTGATTCAACAGGTAGGTTTAAAAATGTATTTTGTTTGTTTATTAAATAAAGATGATTGAACCCCTTTGCTCTGTTGTCATGTAATGAAGATTGATCTGACTACAAATAATGTATATATAAATAAATATGAATTAAAATGTAATGAGATTTTTAAATGTTATAGATATACTTCCCTGTCCCGATTTACTGATAGAGTGAATCAGACGAGATTCAAACAGTAAAAGTGTCATTTTGGTCACAGCTGTAATTGATGTACAAGGATATATTTTTGTTGTCGCAGAAAAGGTTTTTGAATTTTATTTTGAAAGATTTTGGTCTGTTTAAAGGGAAAAAGAGAGAGCAAAGGAGGACAATGTTTTTAGTAAGGCTGGGTATTTAGTAATGCATTTATTTTGATTTTGCTGTGAGGGACTACTTTTCTGCTCCCTCATTTGGACACAATCAAAGCCGACTGATTGATGCTTTCAGGGCGTGAAAAAGCGTGTTTGTCGGGCGTGCGCAGCGAGGAGGAGGAGGAGGGGGAGGAGGGGGGGGGGGGGGTAGCTACTTTTCTTTGCCATGCCCAAGGCTGTTCATTATCAACAGAGAGGGCAGGTAATCATTGTGGAGTGATCCACTTTTAACGGGGCTGATTGTGGCCAATTTGGGGAACGAACACTCTGCGTGTCTGTTCTTTACTTTCTGGCCTGGTTCCTTCTTTAGCCCACTTTGTGGCCCACTTCTGAATCTAGCAGAACGATCGATTTTGGGGCAATAGTTACCTTTCCTTTTTTTTGGAGTTGTCCACAACCTCCCTGCTTGTTTTCCGGTGTACATAATATATAATTAGTAGACCTTAATGGATCTCATATGTGTCGTTTTAAAGCTCTAGAACTTTAACATCTCATTTGTAGGGTTAATGTAAAGAGAATATCTTCTTCTAAGGTTTTGAATGTGCCCTACATTACGACCTTATGGCCCAGATATCACTCAGTACTATTCATAACAGTTTCCCAGAGACACAGGAATCTAATAAAGTGACTCCAGACTGATGAATGTGGACATTTTGGTTTTTTTAAGTTGAAGAGGTAACAACTGAAGCCCTGGTGTTTTATCTGTATTGATCCATCAACGATGACACCATCTTTAGTGATCACCTATTGGGTGGCTTTAGAAACTATAATGTTGAGGATGTGTTTAATTGTCCTTTAAATAATGCAAAGTGTTAAAAAATTGAAATCAAGTGAGTTGATTTATTTTTCAGCCGCAGTTTAAAAATCGGAATCCCTCCCTTTAGTAACGTAGAGGAAGAGAAACTAAAATAATCCTAATTTAAGTCGCTTTTTAATTTTTTTTATTTCATTTTACTTTAGGTAATTTAGTCACGTGGTTTAACAAGCTTTTCATAAATTGGTAGAAGTCAAACTTGTAGATTGACATGTTGGTTGTGTTCGACTTTTTATTCTAGGTTGGAATTTTGTTGGTGCTCTCGCCCACAGCAAACCACATTTTGAATCCACCCCAAAAAAAAAAAAAAAATCCCAACTTTCTCTTTGGTTTTGTTTGGAGGTTAAATCTGTGTATCCGCTGAGTGAATGGAGCAATGTGGTTAAAAATAGCCCAGACCTATTTTCTGCTGCGTATTGGCGCCGCCTCCGATCTGTGCGTAAAGACGCATTAACGAGTGGCACCGCAGTTGATAATCCAGACAGGAGTAGCTTTTGGTAACAGCGCAGCCTGACACTGATAGTGAGGAGGGAGACACCCTTTCTTTTACTCTTAATCTGACCACATTGTCCTCCTCGAAGATTCCCACCGCCTCCTTCACGGGGCCCTGATCGCTGATTAAAACTTTTCGGGGACTTCTTCTAACGAGCTTGTGTTGGGATGGTTCATTCCTTCCGGAGGCGGAGGATATTGATGGGATATTTCTCTCTCCGGTGCATCACCTGAGGACCGCCGGACAGGGAGCCGGAGGGCGTCTGGAGGCTGGATGGACAACATGTCTCCACAGCAGGACAGCCTCGGAGGACTGCAAGAAAACAAACGGGTATGACTCTAAGATCTCTGTTAGCAGTGCGGTTAATACATCTGTTAATACGAAGTTATAAACTCGTGTTATGGCGTAATGAACTCAAACCCGAGTGCGCAGAGAGTCCGTTTGTCTCCACACGCAGATTGTTACGCGACACATTTCTTTCGTTTGAGCGTCTTTGTTTCCACTTCCGCTCATTTAAAAGGGACAGAAAGTTGTCCTATCTCTCTCGGAGGTAGCTAACATGAATGAGAGCACTGTGGAGGGAGGGGGGAGGGGGGGGGCAGTAGGTTTAGACAAGGGGCGATTTTGGAGTCTGTTGGGGGACAAATTCACTGGAGTAGAGTTCATCACTAAATGTGTTATAAATAATCTGACACCAACAAAAATAATTAAAATGTAAAATTATTTTTAAAGTTTAAATTCGTTTTTCAAATTTTCAATTTTCAAAATAAAACTGTAAAGACCATTAAAAATATTGTAATTTCAAAATAAAATGATGGACAAACACCATGATATAAATCGTATAGAAGTTGATGATATTCAAGTGTCTCCCCATTTTTAGAGCTAGACTAACAACATTCAGTCATTTACTTTAAGTGACTGATCGGACGGGGTGCCTTTGGGAGGTTTCCAACTGTCGTTGCATGTTTAGCAAATTTTGAGCCACTGCTAAGTTTGTCAGCCCTAGGGGCCAACCTGTTGGCTGGGGGCCCCATGCAGTTGCCTGCCCCCCTAAGGATGGACATAAAGGCACTAAAGTTAGCTGTGAGTCAACAGCTAACAATAGAGAACATGAAACAGGTGTAATATTCTGACTAAGTTCTGAAAATTAATGAGATACTTTCACAAAAATGTCTATGGTTGTCATTGTTTGTGATTAATATTTAACATTAGCATCTATTTTGCATACAACATTTCTTTCACCATTGGAGTGGGGTTTGTTTTAAGACCCCCTCCTCGCATCAGCCTTTATAGAAACACTGCTAAAGTAAGGTAGATTATTTCTTTGTTGTAAGAATTTCACTTTTAAATGGTGTCACATTTGTAAGGAACATGCATTTGTGGGATGAGCAGCAGAGCTGAAATGTGGGTTGCGCCCATGAAAAACTTGGCAAATCTTCTCTGCCATGTAGCCCTATATATACATATATATACATATATATATGTATAGATATATAGATAGATAAAGATATATACATTATTATAATGTAGTTATATTCAGACATACTGGCAGTAAGTAATGATTGTAAAAAATCCCAACATTAAGTATCTCTTTCAAATGATAAACAATGATTTTCATTGCAGTATTAGCCTATAATTTAATGTATTTATTCTGTACAATATAGTACCTGTCTTCATTGGAAAGTTAACTCAATGATTTGTCACATTATCATGTTTCTTCACTTCATAAATGCTAAAGGAAGTGGGTTAAAATAGTTCAGTTTTACCCACTAAGCTAACAGACATTGTTAGGTTTATATCACTGGAAGGTAAAATCTTCAACACATTAAAAGTCAAGTGTCTGCTTTCATATGTAAATAATGTATGTAAGCAGCACCCTGCTTAACACTCACACCCTGCAATTTACCGCTAAAAGGTGATTTAATCTTCAATCAATCAATCTTTATTTGTATAGCTTCAACTCATAACAAGTGTTATCTCGAAACACTTTACAAAAAGCAGGTAAAATACCTTACTTACTGCTAAAAAGTAGCTTTCCGAAAATGTCAAATAATTCTGTGTTCCAGCTTTCAAATGTGAGGATGTGCTGAGTTTAATACCGCTGTTAATTAAATGTATTTGCTTCTTGTCTTCCAAATCCAAAGCTTGATCCAAAGGCAGCTGGACTTGGTTGAAGATCTTGAAGACTTTTCACCTTCAACCAAGTCTGGTTGCCTTTGGATCAAGCTTTGGATTTAACAAGACCTGGTTGACTGAGAACCGGAACAGACTTCTTGTCTTGTTCTGAAAAATAGTAAAGCAGAGGTTCCAGTATGTGCCTTGCCTTTGTTATCATTAACGATTGGTACCATGCTCACTTCAGCTTGTTAGCTCAAAAAGCTGCATCAATAAAGAGTCACCATCATGTCATTCAGACGCTCTGTGAGATTGAGTTTTCTCTGAAGCTGCGTTTTTGATTTGTAGTGCAGTGAATATTATCAGAACTGGGTTTCCCAACATAAAAACCCATATCTCCATGTTACCATCTGCTAGTTTATTTTAGGAGTGAAAGGTAACATTGTCTTGTTTGGCTTGAGCGAAAGGAATATTTCACCACTGTGTGACTCTGCTAAATCAATGATGTTACATTGTGAAATGTCAAAAATGTGTGGACACAGTTGTAAGATAGAGGAGGATTGATCTTTTCTCACTTTGGAGATGCTGAATGTGTCGTTAGCTTTGTGTAGTCATTATTTGACCATGCTGCTAAATAGACTTCTAAAACACTGCCCCCCCCCCCAAAAAAAAAAACGTCAACGATCAAACAGAATGAGAAGCTAGAGTAGCAACTTTAGTGAGTTTTACCTTTACTGGAAGAAGTTAGTGGCTAGTCTTAGCCTTAGACTGTAAAAAAAACAACAACAAAAAACATGGACGTACTCTCAGTGACATCACCCATTGGTTTCTGAATCCCACTTTTGAAGCACATCAATGGAAGTAGCCATATTAAAAGTTCTGTCTTACTTTGGTTCTTATATGTAAGAGGCAAAGAGGTTGAGTTAAGGTGGGCCCAGGGGCGCTGATTGTCAACAGGCAAGGCAGGCAACGGCATGGGTGCCCCAGACCAGTAGGGGGGCCCCAGAGGGCTGACAACCTTTGGACCAAAGCAGCAACCCAAAATGTGCAAATTTTGCAATGACAGGAGAAAACCTAACTTTTGCCTAGGGCCCCAACAGACCCTAGAATCGCCACTGGGCGGGCCCTATGCCTCCTAACAAACAGCTACTACGCTCCCACTTGTACTCATATCAGTCATGATGCTAATTAATAATCTCTTTTATCCTTCATTAAATCAAAATGTATGACTTAAAAAAAAAAACTCAGCCCCTGTACAGTGTGTGTCAATAAAGACATGGACTATAAAGACCGCAATTTGTTTTTGTACCAGGCTGTAAACATGTTTATTTTTGCTGTCAAAATGGGCATATTAGAATTGGTGTGTATGTGATTTCCTGTGTTTTTAAAGCAAGCCTCAAGTGGACACTCAAGGAACTGCACTTCAACGTTGGCTTCGTTTTTTTTATCCAGATTTTGCCGCTTAATCCAGCAGACCTTCAAGAGCCTCGTTTTGTATTTAGGGTTACAATTACCATTTTTTTTTACAATTTTCCTGCTAAACATAAGCCTGCTAGTAACAAGCTTACGGTTGCTCTTAGGTTTTAGCTCAAATAAAATAATGATAACTTCAAACTTTATAGAAATATAAAAAACAAAGTGATAGCATCTTATTTAGCATTCATAAAAACATTTTTTGAGATGCAAAAGATGACAAAGAGCATTATTGAGTAATGACCTATTAAATTAAGATTGAAGTTAGACTCCCTCTGGGTTTGTTGTTCTCAGCTCTGTGTTCACACTGATAAGATGGTGCTACATTACGCTTCTTTATGTTTCACTTCGAGGTTTTGAATATTTTCCATACTTGTTTTTTTTTTTTTTTTTCATTTAAACTTCTCCCTCACCAAACGTTAGCCTGGCCACCATAAAAGGGAAGGCAGACGGCCCCGCCAACTCAAGAGATGACGATTGTAGAGTGCTGAATGTGGAATGTTGAACCATCAGACTCCATGAACCAAAGAAAATACTTTGTTTGGTCTAAAATACTAAAATGGGAATCATCTGTGGGCTGCATATGAGAGTTGAGATCAGCCCTACAAAAGGCTGTACCCCTCTCCAGGGAGGAAGGAGGGGAGGGTGCGCATAGGGACTATGTATTGGTCTGAGAGACTGGTGAAAAAGTCTCATGTGATTCCTTATGTTGTAAACACAGGACATTTCTTTCAGCCTGTCCACCTGGCCAATAATAGCCACACTGAACATAACGACTATGAGGTGGCAGAATATTCTAATCCGGCATGCAGAGAATAATTTGTGGTTATGTAATGTTTGTTTGTCACCTTGCTTCACACTCATAAATCCTCCTACAATTGGATCCAATGAAACTTTAATGATCCTCGTGAAGAAATTAGGATAATAGGATCTCAATATGGCTGCAAGCGGCAGCTGGAAGGCTGCAGCGCAATGGGAACAGCAGATTATTTTCATATTACGCTGCCTGTTTCACTTCAGCATACTTAAAGAGACAACTAAAATGCAAATGATGTATAAAGTAACATTTCAATTCAGAAATATATGCATAAAAACCGGCTAGCTAGCGAGCTTCATCGCATAGCTAAAGTGTGAGAGAGGTCAGCCGTGTCCCAGCAGAGGCAGGTAGAGTACAAAAGGTAATACAGATTGTAAAAATGTTGTCACCTGGCTAACGTCCAAGCTCTGACATTCCCATATGTTTAAATTCTTTAACATACTGTTCCTGTCTTTTTGGAGGCCACAGTCAGTCTGATGTAAACAAAGGTGCACACATTACATGTCCATAGGGTACAGTTTGCTCGCCTCTCTTTGGCTCTTTCGTCAAGTGTGAAGGTAGTTATCTTGACAGACGTATGATGTCATAGTGAGAGAAAAAACTTGAACTATTCTGTTTGTGATACACCTGGGTTATAGGACAGTGCGATGTCACTGGTCTCACGATTCGAATCGATTAGGATTATCCCGTCTGCGCCTCGATATCACCATGCATCAGGATTGGCTGCATCCAAATTTGGCTGCATCCAAAGATTTATTTTTGGGCTTTATGTGCCTTTATTGGAGAGATAGGACAGTGGATAGAGTCGGAAATCAGGGAGAGACCTGGGTCCCCGCTTGAGGGACTACAGCCTCCATACTGCGCCACCAGCGCCCCAATTTGGCCACTTTTACATCAATGAAGACAAGCAGTCAGATAAATAGGGACTCCCTTTTTTTGTTATCTAGAGAGCGCTTTGGGTACCAATGTCAGCGTCAATGCCTTTACATTTTAAACCAAAATAAATCAATGATACAGGACTAGCCGTGCCTGGACTTCTACAAGCAACGTCATTGTGCAATAACTGGTTATGTTCTGTCACTGCATTGGTGCAGAATCGTCCAGGAAACCAGTCATTTCCCGCCTCCTACTGCGTCAAGAGAGTTTAGCCTGCATACTAAAAACACAACATGCAGTGTATGTTAATAATGAAGTGTTTTTGTTTCTCATTTTGTTTCTCTTAGCGGATGAAGTCTATGACATATCGACGGCAGTCCGCCCCGTCTCTCGTCATCACCAAGGCTCTCACCAGGTCCAAGACTCTCTCCAGGTACTTTAAGATACAATTAAGCACTCACGGATAGATTAACTAATGAAATGACTCAGCACTGAAGTGTGCAGTGACTTTGATTAAACAATGACTTAGTGATCTAGCCTGACCAAATGGTGACATGTTCATCTTGACGAGATGGTAAAACTGTAGTATTTTTTCCTGGTAACAGGGTGTTTGGTCTCATTGACTATTTCGTGATTTTGACTTGGAATAATATGTTAAGGATCTTGACTTAATAGATACCTGGTGATCTTGAAGAAATAAAAATGTCATCTTGGCCCAATGAAAAACCTCTAGTGGTCTTGACTGACTGTTAACACCTTGACCTTGGCTTAATGATGACGCAGTGATGATAGGTGTTCCTAGGGTTGTAGTCAGGAACACACTAACAGAGAGCAAGACAAACCAGAGACCAGAGGGCTCCGAGACCGATTCAAGACCAAGACATTTATGGCTCATGAACAAGACCAAGGCAGGGCGAGATACAGGGGCGATTCTAGAGTCTGTTGGGGCCCCAGGAAAAAATCAATTGGGGGGCCATCCAACCGTCATGTCTGCCAGTGTCCCAACGCTTACTCCTCTTCCTCTTTTTTCCTGTTTCTTTTTCTCTCTCCTTTATACGGATAATTCCTCTTAATTTTCTCTTTTGACTTTCCTTCACAAACTTTGGTCTTCAACGAGAGCGAGTGTTGGGAGATATGGCTACTTAGGGCAGTTTTCTACTGTCATTCCAAAATTTGCACATTTTTAGCCACAGCTGTGGTTTAAAGTTAGAAAAATCATCATCTTGTGTGCAGGAGTTGTGTCACTCACTTAGACCGCAACACCGGTAAGGCCATAACCCGGGGGATAAAAAACTACAAATGCCATCCATCCATCCATCCATTATCTATACCGCTTTTACCGTTTAGGGTCGCGGGGTGCTGGAGCCAATCCCACCTGTCATTGGGCGAGAGGCGGGGTTACACCCTGGACTGTAAGAAACTACAAATGGTTTGAAGATAAAGGGGAATTTTCCTTCCAATCACAGTAATGACATGGAGTAAAAAGCCGGTCAGTGGTGGTCTTGATTTAAAATCTAGAGTCCACCCAGTCGGAGACCGAGACAAGACCGAGTAAAAATGCTTTTGATTTCGAGATGAGACCGAGACCTTCAAAAAGTCTTGAGACCAATACCGATTTCGAGTACTACAACACTAGAGCAACACAGTAATTATGATTAACTTATTTATCTTGAATACATGATGATGCCGTTTTTTAATCTTTGTGTTCACATAGTGATAATGACTGAATCATAATACAGTGATTTAAACTAAATGACCATGTTATGATCAAGTAAACGATAACAGTAAGGTATTGATCGTGTCCTAGTGTAGCTAGCAATTATAGCAACATGAAGATAACTCAGCGATTACTTAAGAATCGTGACAAATCCAATTTTCCCTTGGATAACCTTATTTGCGATCAAAGACAATTCCATTCTTTGCAACATTTGTGTCTGCTTATCCAATAAGACTTTCCCCACTCAGATAGCATAACTCCATTAAACCAAATGGAACACTTTGTCAACTTCTGTTAATACATACTGCATGATGAGGACCTGAAGGCAACACTGTCAATTGGACAGTTTATTGCAGAAAGGACAAATTACAATGTTAGCACGTGTACTTCAGGGAAAAGAACAATCAGCTGTGAGATATCAAGCATGCCCCCCCACCCCCCCCACCCCCCACAGTTTAAGCCTTCTCAGCGGTAGTTATGTAGAAAAGTGTAACGACAGGTGTTATTTTCTGTTCAGGGTCACCACAAGTGCCAGCAGCGTTACACAAGGTTAGGAGGCTCTTAGAACCAGTCATCCGCATTCCACCTCTCTTACATGGAGGTCACCAGGGTCGGGCAGCTCTAACAAAACCCTTGAACTACACACATGTACGCACGCACGCACACACTAACTACCTCATGCACAACCCCCGGCTGAGGTGTTGGATCCACTCGGATAGATAATCCTCCTGTAACCAGGCTTTTCAGAGGATCAGGCACCTACTAATAGCTCTGCCTTTGAACATATGGAGCGAAGTGGAGAAGAAATAACCTCATTAAAAAGATCCCACAGAGGTGGGACCCGCCTGGACTGCTGACAGTGTTTATGTCTGTTTTTTTTAAGATGATTGTTTTGGCCTTGATTGGTCAGGACAGATTGAGTAAAACAAGAATTGCGGGGGAGCGAGAGAGTGGGGGATTGGGAGTCGAACCAGCCTCTACACACAAGGCACCTGCTCTACCAACTGAGCTGTACAGGCGCCCAAAAGTTTCTGCTTTAAGACCTTCATACTAACACTCAGTGTATGTTGAATATGATCACAATGTGCTTTCCTTAATCAGAAATATAACAAGATTTAAAAAGAATAGCAAAAGCCTATATTCAGTAGAATTCTCATGAGTAAGTAGCTGCTTAGCGAAACCAATCGGTCACGCTTATTCAAAAGTAAATCCCTTCAATTGTATTGTCCCTATCAAATAAATAAGTGCATACCTTTGGGTTCTACCATTTTTGAACCAATATACTTGCATTTACTTGCACCAATCCTTCCCCCAATGTCCTCTTACTTACCATTTTTAAAGATCCTTTCTGTCAGGGGAAGGGAATTAAAGGTTGTCAGCTTTTATTTGTATAGCTCAAAGCATAACAAAAGCAATCCCTGGACTAAGGTCATTTAAAGACACTCAACATGTATCCACCCTGAGCTGGCGTTAGCAACAGTGGTATTGAACTTCCTTTGCACAGGCAGAAAACTCAAGCAGACTCGGACAAATTGGCGGAGCAGCCTTTTGCAAACACAAGAGCCGACTTGAGAATTGTTCCTTCAAAACTTGGAAGATTCCCTGACCCCATACTGCACTCTTCCCTCAACCTAATCAGCTATGACCCATTTTACAGCATAACACAATTTAACAATAATGGAGAGTGAAGGAGTCTCTTTGATCTGTCATCAGTCTCTATTGAATACAAACTCAATGTTTGATTTAAACCCTTTGAAGCAGCGAGGGAGAGACATGGATCTGATGGGGAATAATCTCCTAAAGGAAGCACCAACCGGCTGTCATGAGAGGCTGACTAAGTCTTTGTGTTTACAATTGGACGTCAGCGGCAAACATGTCCTCTGAAAACCTCAGACATCTCCTTATAAGATTGGAAAGGTTTCACCCGATGACTAGGTAGCTGCTTGGCATTACAGGACAGTCACGCTTGTTCAAAGGCAGGTCACTGTATTACATTGTCAAAAAGGTTTCGTAACACGACCTGTGATGTATCGTCCACTGTTTCAAAGCAGCTTTGGCGTCAACCAATTTTGACAACGATGTGCAACATGACAAGTAGACGTTGCAGTGGGATAAATGCATCTCTAGGAGTCCTGGATGTTAACATTAGAGTTGATGCTTTATAGAAAAAAAGGTTTCTGCATCTCCCGCAGTTTTGACAAACAGCTGTTCAGCATGAGTCTGGTTCTACTCTGGCTTTCTGCCTGCTAATGGGCAGTTTTTCCTTGCCAGTGTTATTTTGCTCAAGTTTTCAAAAAGACAATTCTGAAGTCTAAAGTCGAATCTTGGAACGTCGATTCCAACCAACCTCGGCCTTTTGCTGCAACGTCATTCCACCGCTCTCTCCTACCAACATTTCCTGTCTCTCTTCAGCTATCCGATGAAAGCAAAAAAAAAAGGCCCAAAAAATAACTTTAAAAATAAATCTTTTGTTTGCGGTAGATCGCTGCTCACCAAATTGTCTGGTTCCGCTCGAGTTCAAATGTAGTTTTTTTTTCTTGCCACTGTTGCTTGTGGTGGATTGATGTTGGCTCTTTTATAAAGAACATAACAAAGAGCACAGTTTAAACCTGCTCTTTTTGCAAAATGTCTTTGAGATAACGCTGATTATGAATTGGAACTACACAAACAGATTGATTGATAAAACCGAATCCATTTTGATGCATTTGGTGCAAGAAGATGGAAAACCTACTCGACTTAGATACACTATATGACTTTCATTTTTAGCTTCAGAAGCTAGGAACGCAGGAGGTTTTGGCAAAGCTTGTCACTTTTCAAAGAGGGAACGTCTGACTATGATAAAATTCACTTCTTTGTCGCATGAAGGAAAATGATTTATGGGAAATGTGGTTGGAGGTGGAAAAATCCCCCCCAAAAATGTATCAAAATGTAGCAATGATGATGCTGCAAAGCTACACTCTGTCGCCGAGTATTTTGGATACTTTTGACCTTGAAATTTGTCTATCAGGAAATATTGGTTTGTTCGTTCTGCACAAACAGGACATTTGAACATTTGTGTGTTTTTGATTCCAGGGATAACTTTGTGATTCCCGTGAACCCGGAGTCCTGCCCGCTGGTCCAGTCCTGCCTCGCCGGCTCCGATCGGGCTTTTCTTCTCCACAGCCATGCTCAGTTGAAAACGGGGATGCAAACCCAGGAGAGACACCTCTTCCTGTTCAGCGACATACTTGTGATCGCCAAAGCCAAGTAAGCACGGGTGTGTGTGTGTGTGTGTGTGTGTGTGTGTGTGTTATTATCCCTGTGTGGAGCAATGAAGGACATTTTGGCTCTTTCTCACATCCTTCACTGATCCAATCACTTAATACCTTTGTCCATGGGTAAAATAAGGGTATGTGTGTGTGTGTGTGTGTGTGTATGTATGTGTGTGTGTGTGTGTGTGTGTGTGTGTGTGTGTGTGTGTGTGTGTGTGTGTGTGTGTGTTGCTTGTGTCTCTCTCAGGTCAGCCAGCCACTTCAAGCAGAAGGCCCAGGTGTGTGTGTGCGATATGTGGACGGCGGGATGCTTGGAGGAGGTGTGTGAGGGCAGCACGTTTCCAGAGAGGAGCTTCGTCATGGGCTGGCCGACCTGCAACTGTGTCGCCGTGTTTAGGTACCCGAGAATTTAAATCATACGAATTCGACATATCTGATGAAAAAAAAGGACAAACAAAAAAAAAAAAGATTTACACCAAAGGCTCAGGTGGTCTCGCTTCCAAGAGGGTTCAATTCAAACAGGATTTATTCCAATGCTGCCTCTTGTTGGCAAAGTTTGTTTCAATAGTAAATATGTTGGCGCTGCTTTAAACTTGACCTTAAACACCACACGACGGACAGGATGAGGCATAAGCTCTCCTATAGAGATCCTATTTACAGTCATACTGAATTGTTTAATTGGCGAATACCAATTATCTAACCCGCTTAGCCTGAAATTAAAATCCTGCCAGAACCCAATAAAACTTTTTAATGCTGATAAACCCTTTAAAAGATTAGAAATCACCCAAAAGCAAAAGGTTGCCCACAAGGTTGAGAATAGTCCCATAGGAGGCAAATTGTCATTTTCTGACGTCGGTTCTGCAGAGGATTGAAATGTGATGATTTCATCCACGTTCTCCTCCTCAGCTGTGCAGATCAGAAGGAGAGGTGGCTCTCCGTCCTCAAAAGGTAAACTCTGCCCGAACACATTCAATTGTGTCCACGTCTTTGTGAAGAGGAGAGAGAATGACTGTGTTTGTTTTCTCTTCCTTCAGTCTGATCAGAGAAGAGAAGGAGAGAGAAGAACCTAAAACTATTCCTCTGAGGGTGTACGGGAAGGGAATCAATACTTTTGCGGTCGTAAGTCTTCTCTGACTTTTTCCCTTTCAAACCTCCCCAACGCTTTGTGATGAGCACAGCTAATATGTCGTCTTTGTTTTAAGACCAAGACACTTCCTGTCAGCAACTCCGATTCGACCAATGAGGTGATCCGACTGGCCTTACAGCAGTTTGGCATCATTGTAAGTAATGATTTTTTTTTTTTAGTTTAGTGCACATCAAATTAGAAAACAAATTCTACCTTCTTATTGGAGAAGTTTTCAGAAATATTTCTCTGTGATTTTCAAAACCACAGTTTCACAAGAGTTAAGAAATTCACAAATTAACACGAAGATAATCAGCCCACTTTGAGGAGTGATTAGGTGCAAATGTGACTGCACATTGGTAATAATATTCAGCCAAGAACCTTTAGTGAATACCTCTCACTTATTTCACATCAGTTGGGATTCAAAGTCATTGTGACAAGTGTCTGGAACTTTTGGAGTTAAACATCTGGATAGGCTATTTTCTAGAATGAGCCAGGGACACACTTGGACATTTTAGTAAAACTTTGCATACATAGAAGTCCACACAAAGTAGTAAAGACGGTCTCCCTTCCAATTGGCTCGAGAATATCCTGCTGCCTTCTCACGTCATCTCACTCGGACTCTCTGCGGGAATTTTTTTTTTTTTTTAGGAGTCTGGCAGGAGAAACTCCTGTGCATACAAAAAAAAATAAAAAAATGCGGCCGTTTGCGTTCACACATGCAGCTCCTCCCGGCAAATATCGGGATTTTTTTCTGCATGTGTGAAAGACTTATATGTCAATTTTATTGTCTCAAGTTGAGAATACGTCATATAATATGAAGATATAGGTAACAAGAATGTCAGTACAGAAGGAACAAATTAAAGCTGTTTTGTAAAGGTTCCTAAAACAATCAGGTTTTTTAAACTATCCTCAGTTTCAGTTTATGAGCCTGGAGCCTGGAGGATGCATGATTAGTTGGTGCCATGTTAGTCAGTAGTATCAAAAAGTGTGTAACCTGTAACAGAGAAATCTTTTTTTTGTTCAGGGAAATGTGAAAGACTTCCAGATGTGGGTCATCTCCAAGAGGGACAACAACCTCTACCCTCTGATCGGTCAGTGAGTGAAATCTTGTTGCAGGGCGTGAGACAGTTTTTCGAAAATATGCCCTCTGAGCTTTGACACACGAGTGAGGAGTTTTTTTGTTGTTGTTTGTTGTGGACACAGTTGAACCATTGAGTCCCAGAAAAGAAGAGTGTTGCTCCTGCCGCACAGACACGAGAGGGCTCGCAGAGCGTTTTGATGGCTAAAAAAAAATGTGATTTATGATCTAAGCCTCCTCGTCCCCGTTTTCAGGTCATGAGTTTCCTTTCAGCATCCAGATGAGTCATGTGAGACACACCGTGGCTATGGGAGGCGGCAGAGACACGCCCGCGTCGCCCGCGGACCGACAGCGGGCCATGCAGGTGGAGCAGATGCAGGTGTACAAACAGTGTCAGTTCATCCTGAAGCCTCGACCCACTGATACCCAGCATGCATCTGCAGGTCAGATCACCCCTACGCCGTTGTCCTGTTCTGTTTTTCCGCTGACTCACTCACGGACGCTCTTTTTTCAGAGATGTGTAAGAAGCCGTTTAAAAGGCGGCGTTCCCTCATCACCTGGGCCTTCTGGCGCGGCTCCTCCTACAACCTGAACGAGTTGTCGGAGGCCGCGCACGGCCGCCTCTTCTGCCAGCCTCTCAACACTATCTGTTTAGACAACAAGCTGCCAAAGCCTATCATGGTAAGTGGACACACTGGGAGCAAAATCAGAGGCGCTGACTGATCTTTAACAGCATTTTTTCAAGACAAAGAGCTTTATTATTTAAGTGTGTTGTCAAACTTGTGGTGGCACCTCAGGCAAAGTTCAGACTGAAGTCATCATCATGGCCTTTTCGTGGCATTGCACCAATAAGTCGTTGACATATTCTAGCCCTGGACCGATGTTTCCACCCAGGACCACAGCGTCCACTTTTTTTTCATTGGACCAAAACGATTGTTAGATTTGAATTGCGTCAAGCAGCAAAGCAGACGGCAACAACGTAAAACCTCTGCAAATGAGGCACCATATGGTGTTTTTTTTTTTTCTAGGCTGCGTCAACATACTTAAATGAAAATGACAGATATGACAAAGGAGACACCAGACGAAGATTGTTGGGGGCGTCAGAGGAACTTTTTATTTTTTTTAAAGATTTCAATTTCAGTATTTGGGCTTTTTGTGCCTTTATTGTATGTTGTTCCCTGCTCTCTCTCTCGCCCTGATTTCTGACTCTATCCACTGTCCTATCTCTACATTAAAGGCCCAAATAGCCCAAAAATAAATCTTAAAAAAAAAAAAAAAGTACCTAATATTTCATCTGTTGAGTTGGCGCTGAAGTTTGTTTAACCTTTGGTTGCCTGAATCTGCCGTCAATCAAACATACCCTTCATTGGCTGTGCAGGTTACCAGTGAATCTGGTCCTGCTGAAGGTTTCTGCCTGTTTTTTGTTGATTGATGTCAGATCCTCTGTCAGCCATTTTTACAAAAAGTATCAGGATGCTGTGCTCAACACGCCATGGCTTAACTTTCAGTTTGAATCGTTTGCCTCGCGGTGATTTCCTCAGTGGAGGAGTTGACGCCTCGTTTCTTCTTCCAGGACATGTTGGTGTTTCTGTACCACGAGGGTTCGAGCACCAGGGGGATCTTCCGTCGGCCCGCGGGGGCTCGGGCCGTCAGGGAGCTGCGGGACTCTCTCGACATGGGCGTTTTCCAACTCCCTCTCGCTAAAGATAACGTCTTCATCATCGCCGGAGTCTTTAAGGTGACACAGTCTCAGTCTTTTCTATCCCACCGTTATTGACCCTCACCTGAACACACCACCTCCATCCTGCTCGGCCCTTCAGAGGCATGTCATGCAGCTATTTAAGCAGCACGGCCTCTTCAGATTGCTGTGAATGTAATCTGGATTATGATCCTTTATTGTCTTAAAGGGATAACGGAGAGCTCTTGTGCATGACTGCTTAAATGAGGTCATGTGTTTACAAAGCAGCAGCAGAGGAAATCTCTTCATGTTCAACCGGTTTTTACAGAAGAAGTCAGACTGTCAGTAATTTGTTATTGTTGGAATTAGACAAAGATTTAGGAACTCAACAGGATTGTTTCTTCACAGCTGGAGGCAGAATTGAAACTGGTAATTGTTTTTTTTTTTTTTGAGTACAGTCCAAAGATGAAGATACTCTAGTTTGGGGTCCATTGAGTGAAACATGTGGGAGTGGTTTCACAGTTTTTTGAGGTGAAACAACGATTGACTTCTTAATCAAAAAATTCCACTCAGCCGGAGTTTTGTTTTTTGCAAAAGGTTTTAATTCTAAACAATAAAACAGTTTCAGGCACATGTTGGAGAAAACACCGGATTTATATTTTTTTTGTGTGCATGTTTTTTTTTTTGTTTTTTTTTTAGGATTTCCTGCGCAACATCCCAGGCAGCTTGATGTGCTGTGAGCTGCACGAGGAGTGGATGGACGTGCTGGATGAAGACGATGACGAGGAAGAACAAGTGCAGGACGTGCAGAGGTAACACACACACACACACACACGTGTCGCTCGTGTCCAAAACGATTTCCCTGAGGCTTTACCGTCCCTGAAGATTCTCCTCTCGTTTTCTGTTTTTCCTGCAGGATGATTTTTCGTCTGCCCAAAGAAAACACTCAACTGCTCCGCTACCTGTTGGCCATGCTTCACGGTATCCAAGGCAACGCCCAGGAGAACCAGATGACCAGCTTCAACCTCTCGGTGTGCATCGCGCCCAGCATGCTTTGGCCTCCGGGATTGCCTTGTAGCCCCGAGGTGGAAGGAGAAGGAACTAGGAAGGTCAGAGAAGGGAGCTTCTATTTCTGTCAAAGAGTGTAAACCTCATGCAAACCCTTGAAAAGTTTGAACATTCCCGGAAAATCAGGCAAAGAACAGCGATGACTTTTGGGATAAACATTACATCCCCTTCCTCTTTCCTGGTCCTCCAGGTTTGTGACCTGGTGAAGTTCATGATTGAACACTGTCAGCAGATTCTGGGGGAGAATCCATCGACGCTGTTTGGAGGGCCGCCGCAAAAGGTCAACACTGAAGAGATGGGGTCAGGTACGGGTACATCTACATTTCTAAAATATGACAGCTGTCTGTAGGTTTTAAGACTTCAAATGGAAGGGAAGATTAAAAGCACCCAGGCTACCTCAGAATGTTGAAACCCGATGTAATCAGGGTGTATGTGACTGAAAAATCAGCATTTTATTTTGAAACTTGTAACTTCTGCATCCTTTTTTTTTTCCACTCTCCTCTGGACCGTCAGATTCCTGGCAGTACCCGTTGACCGATTCCTCCTACGACAGTCTGGAGAACGATTTGGACAACAGCAGCGGCGGCTCTCCGGGCTTCTACGGCGGCGAGCGCTTCAAACCCAAGGCGCTTCAAGGCAGCCTGGACTCCATCTTGACGTTCAGCGACTACGACCAAGACGCGGAGCCAGATACGCAACAGAAGAGTCAAGCGCCGGGAAGAACCAAAGCTATCGATCCAGAACTCTCCTCTCCCCTCCAGGATGTCCCGGCTGTGAACGCAACGTCCAGCCTGGAGTGGCTGTCTCTTGATCCTCGGCACGGGCAGCGGCGGCGGAGGTGCTCGGAGCCGGCTATAGCGTACATGGCCAAGTTTCAGCCGAGCAGCGACGCCCTCACCGGTGAGGATGAAGATGATGAAGAGGAGTTTTCCAAGAGTCCAACTTTCCAGCTGCTCGATCCATCCAGAGATCAGACCAATTGGGGTGGAGGTCTGCGGTCTGCAGCTCTGAAGGAGAGCCCATCAAACTCCCCTGAACCCACCGGCTCCTCCTCGGACTCCCTCTGTTTTTGGGCGACCAGGCAGGAAGTGACAAAGACACAACAGCCGTCATCTGCTGCCTTCTCCACGAGCTGTCCTCTGACCTCTGCCAGACTCAGAGACCTCGGGACGTGTCACAAAGCATCTTCTTCACCCAAAGAGACGCAAAACTGGGAGACCCTGAAGAGCTGCGGCAACCTTCACCCAAACTCTTGGCTGAAGAAAAGCCGGAGGCATCAAGACAGCTTGGAGACGGAAGAAGAGGACACGATGTGGGTGAGTAAAAACATCCAAATTCACATAGAGTTCTTTTATTTTCACTCAAATAAAAGTAGCAATCAGAGAAAAATGTGGCTTTCTTGGTCCAGTCAAAAGACTAGTTTTTGCTGACTTGTTGAGAGAGAAATAACAGTGGTGAACTGGGACTAGTGAAACTTCAGGGCCAAATGCGCGTGAACAAAACCCAATTACCGCTGGAGGTGGATCAAATTCAGAAATGAAAGATCAGAAGAGAGGAACCATGGACCTCTGGGAAAGCCTGTACCCATCACCTTAAGACATAAAAAGTCTCCATTAGCGTTGTCAGTCAGTAAGAATAAAAGCTAGAAAGAAGCTACCTCTATAGAGTCCAACCTCTTACTTAAAGGGGACGTATTATGAAAAATCCACTTTGTGTTTTTGAACATGTATTTGGGTAACCTGAGAGTCTACTGACCCACAAAATGTGAAATAAACCCATCCAGTCCTTTGTTTGTGGTCTGCATAAGTCTTACAACACCGAGAAAAATGCTCTGTTTCAAATGTGCTCTCCTTGTGATGTCACAGTGGGATTCTGGTAAAAAAAAATCCCCTCCCCTCCGCTGATATCGCCACCCATGGACTCCACCCCCAGACTAGAACAAAACTTTTCTTCTCGCTACAGAGGAGTGATGTCTACTGGAAAACTCGGGGGGGGGGGCTCATTGCATTTAAAGAGACACACACACCAAAACGGAGCGTTCTGAGAGAGCTGAGGGTCACAAACCTCCTCTGGTGCTTGATTCATGTTACATTTTGACCAAAGCACAGCGCAGATGTTTCATTTAGACCACATGAGACTGTTTGAAAAGGTGGAGAAGGGGGAGGATATGTCCTGCCAACAAAGCAGCTAAACTCTCTGTAATGTGACCTTTTTATTCACGCAAACTCAAAGACGTCAGGCCACAAATCCTGTCGTTAAATCTCTACTTTCACCAAACTGCCTCGGATCAACTGCTTCCCCTGATGCATCTTAACGTCGTAAGTTCTTGGCGTCCAATCCTCAACACAGGCGTTCAAGGGAAATGCGACTGAAAGAGAAAAGACCATCATGTAGAGGAAACTTACGATATGAAATTAGATTCCTTAATTCAGTGGTGGAAGATTGAGGCTCAAAACTATGTATATATTTTTTTTCCATTTTACAGAGAGGACCCACTGAGTCGTTCGCCCTCGAGAAACTCTCCCCAGAGGAAAGAGAGGAAGGAGGAAAAGTGATCACGTCCAAAAGTACCTGTGGCCGACGGGGTCATGTAGGAGGAGGTCCCCACGACGTTTATCAGCTTAAACAGAACTCATCAAGCCCCCCTTCCCACCACCGCTCTACAGGTAGTCTACATTTTCCCACAGACTCTCAGGTGACAGACGGGCAGGCTCGAGGAAAGAAGAGTAAGCCCCCTCTGTCCATCCTCAAGGAGAACAAGTCTCACTCTGTGGACGAGGAGCCCAAAGCCAGGATCCAACAGCGCCGCGGTTCAGAACCGGGGAGCCGGGTTGCGGAGCGCGCCTCCAGCCTGACGAGGGCGAGGCTGCCCAGCGACCCGGGGCTGAAGGTGACTGATGTGGACTGGCAGGGAGAGACATCAGAGGCCCGTTTCTGCCTCACCCCCTACGCCACCAAAGCGGTGAAGGAGTACTTCTCCTCGCACCGACACAGTCACCCCAAGAGCAGCCAGCAGGTGGCGCTGGCGCTGGTGGAGAGCCGCAGGGAGTGGCTGAAGAGATGCAGCGATGCAACAGCAGAACCAGACTTTGAGCAGCTTCTGTTTGCTGAAGAATCATTTGTTTAAATCTGACTGCAACCTGCAGGAAAGCAGAATTACATTCGCATACCTAGCTAAGAACGAATATGGTTATTATTATACTTGCCAACTTATAAATAACTGCTTTTTGTTGTGTTCTCAGACCCTTAAATTGTGCTAAATATTTGCCTTAGTCTGTGGACTTCTATATTTAATATGAATTTTTAATTTGTTGTAGCATAAACAGTTTGAAAAATTCATTTCACACAAGGCAAAAAGGTACATTTGAAACTTTGCCGAGAGCTTACTGCCAATGTAAGGGAACGTCCTCAAGGCTGGATTTACACACAAAAGTAAAACTACTTCTGAAGATGATTTCAATTGGAAAAAAAACAAAAAAACAAATCTGAATGGAAGTTTAAAACTGTTGGATTGTGTTTCAAAATAGATCGGGCCAAACTTGAAACCTGCCAATTTAAAAACAACCAGATGTTGCCTTTTTTTTTTTTTAAATCTTGGACAAGTAGAATCTTCATTTTGTAAAGCGTCAATTCATAACTAATGTTATCTAAAGACGCTTTAAATAATTACGATTATTTATTTATCCCGCGAGGGGAAATTCTGTTTTTACACTCTGACTAATGAACATGAACACACACATAGGCTGAACACACACACACACATGCACAAACAGGATCCTGAGGACATGCATTAAAGGAGAGGTCTCAGAGTGGGGGGCATCAAACAGGAAATGGACTTTTACTAATTTGGTCAAAGCATGATTTTCAGATGTAATTGTTTTGCATGTTCTCTTCCATGTACCCCCCCCACCCTGCACTTTGCTGTACAGCTTGGATCTACTCTTAGTGTCGACACTAGTAACTTTAAAGTTGTGAACCTTTGTTCTGTAAAACGCAACTGATGCTAAACTCTGCGAAGTTCTGTTCTGTTGGCAAGTTCTCAAAAATCAATGGCAACAATACTTGCATATGGACATAATCCAAAAGCAGACTTCATGATTGGACTGCAGTGTAAATGCAGCCTGAGCACACATTTGCCAAGATCTGCGCTTTGCTTTTCGCACGAGTCACATTTGGAGCAGCGTGTCGCTCACAATAACAGCTTATACAGTCGCGATGACATCATTTATGTTACCGTGCGCTTCTTCATTTGAAGGAAGAATATGCGACTTTTTTTTTGATCCATCCAGCAGGTGTCGCCCTTGAGCACCGGCGTGAAACCGTAACAGCTTGCGGTGCATTGTTTGTGTTAGCATTCTAATGCTAGCGATCTTTATTACGCTCGTATCTTCACACTGCACATAAATCTACACAAAATGACCGAGATATAAAAACGCTTACATGACAATCAAATAAGCGGCGAGGACAGTTTGTTATTCTTCTTTTCTCTAGTCCCTCAATTAAACAACTTTTATAGATGTAAAGAAAGTTTAGCTACGGCTAGGAAAGCGTCATCATAGCGGGACTCGGGTGTTACACCCATTGTAGACAGTCATGACTCACAGAGTTATTTTCAGAGGATATACTTGATTTCTGCTACATTTAAGTGTGAAAAAATCGCATATTCTTCCTTTAAATGTATTCTAAATTAGCAGAAGTGGAGTTTTGTATATATTTATGCTTTATGGAAGACCTTAATGTGTCTCTTTGAATCTTTGTACTGCTTTTTGCCAATTTTAGCATCAATTGAACGACTAGCTGTGCTGTCTGTAGAAAAGAAGTCTTTGCTCTTTCAGAAGCATTAAACTGTTTAAAGGGTTATTTACATTCAACACATTTCAAACACTTCTCAACATAACACTTGTGAGTTTCAGCTTCTACTGTAGACATTGAGTGTAGGTGCCAACAAAAGCCTGACTTGATGTAAGTTAGCGCAGGTCGTGCTCCGGTGTTTGTAATGTGTAAATATGAGCCCATGTGGGGAGTATTGGCACATTCATGTTATTAAAGTGTTAAGCTTTAGGCAGCTTGAATCTGCTTCATTAGGCCACAACACTGTTGCTTTTATACATCGTCTATACCTCCTTTTCTTTCTGCATGTATGCTGAGCTAATGCGCCAACTAATCTGTATTTGCAAATAAAATCTGATTGTGACGTCATTATTGGTTTGCATGTGTGGTCATCTGCAGCGAGAAGAAGGTTAAGAAGACATTTCAAACGTCTAAAAAGTGACATTACATTCTTTTTCCCTCTATACATAGATATATATATGAACGTGTTGGATCTGTCGTAAAAAGAAGAAAAGCAGAGGAGACTTTTGCTGATGAGGGGGCGGGGCCAAAAACCCAGAGAGCTTAAACAGTGACAGGTTGGGGGGGTGGGGGGAGTCTCAGCTAATTACATAACTGAGAGTTTGAAACCTGTGTCAACTGAGGTGAAGGCGTTTTCTAAGAGTCATTAAAATAAAAATAAAAAACACTTAAAATCAGTGCTGTAACAAAAGTATGACGTCATAGGTCAGAGTTAATATCTCAAAATTTGATCTCACACTAGGGACAGGTACTCCGATACTTTCATACCAGATACATTTAATCAAGCCTCAATATTTGATGATGACAAAGCAGGTTTGTCCAATATGAAAAGAGTTGATATTGAAAAATGAAAATAGAGTTTGTTGAGTGTTTGAACTGTGACAGGTGAAGAGGCACACCAGAGACTCCTTCCTCAGCCTCGTGTACCCAGCAGCGCCCCTCACTAGCCCGGACGACCTCCCAGAATCCTGCCACCTTCTGACGTCCACCCCCACAGATCCCGCTGAGGGGGTGTGGGACTTCTCCTAACCCCAAATCCTCCATCACTCCAAATACTGACGAGCAAGCCAAACACGACACAATCAAAACAGAGCAATGAGGCCAAATTCTACTGTGCTTTTATTTTGTTGTAGTTCCAGAGAGGGGGCGTGGTCAGACACACCTATTATAAATGAAATAAATGTACATACACATTTTTATTTCTAAACTTACTACTGCTTACTTCTATTCTTTTAAGGACTCTCCAAAAAAACAAAACAAAAAATCTGAAATGTGTACCTTTAAATAATAAGTATCCAAGTATTAGCGAGATATGGACAACATTGCTGTGATCCCATACAGCCAGTTATTGAAGTGTGAAGTTCTCTAAAAAACAAATAGTTAAATTAAACTTCTTTGCCTTTAAATAACATGTTTTATAGTTCTCTTTCTTTCATGTTCTGTCCCAACAGAGGAGAACCGAGTACACATGACTTTTTCCCCTGTGATTTCATATCCTCGCTGTAGCTCAAGGTTTGTAAATGAGTGTGCATACCATATTAAGTATTTAAAAATCCAGGATTAATGCCTGAAATGTCAACAGGGCAAAAGAAACGTATTAAAGTCTTATTTGCTAAAGTGTGCATAAAAATAACTCAAAATGGCTTTAGTGCTATTTGGAGAACAGCGCAGAAATATTATGCAACATTTAAGTATTGTTCCTTTTTTTCATTTTAAATATGATGACACAAATATATTTTCATAATAAATACATATATCTGTTTATTCTTTTCATTTTAATGTGTTGTCACAATAACACAACAACACAACCTTAGTGAGAAACAGCAGTTTTCATCTTCTCCACGAGGTGGCAATAAAACATCAAGAGAAATAGATGGAGCTCTGCAACCCAAGCCCAGCCCTAGGCAACCTCCACATCGACAACGTAAAGTGGGAACACTGTCGCAAATATACCGAGTATTGTTAGAAATATTCCAAGCCATATATTTTTAAAAAAAGAACATGATTAAGAAATGATCAAAATGACACATATCATACATACAAATCAGCTTCAGCATAAATAAGTTGCTTGGTTGATGGTATGGCAGTAGTCATGCCTGCAGTGTATTCTGTATCCTTTCCGCTTACCAAAATAAAGGTCTGTTGAGTAGTGTTTATCAACTCCATGAAATCTCTATTAGCCTATTTCCCTTAAAGCTTTGTTTAATAAGCTATTTCACAGCTAAACCATCCCGATAAAATCGTATTTTACAATAATCAAACTCAAGCTAAGCGTATCTTGACATTTCGCTTATTAAATACCAACACTATTTTCTTTTTTTTTCTTTTTTATAATCCTCCCCGAGACGTGAAATTAAAACAAATTAAAACAAATACTGCACAGCCTCTAATTTAGAAAAATGCAACACCGTGAGTTAAACAGGAGGAAATCGCTTTTAAAACATTGCTTGGTTGAGTTGAGACGTGCAGTTAAAAACCGGTATCTTATTTTGAAATTACACCAACATTGACAGGAAGTGGCTTTGCTCGCCTTCTTGGCTGTTGTTTGTCGGAAACTTGACGCCGTTACGACAACTCAGGAGACGGCGTCAGAGTGACAGTCGGTCGCTGCGTTACACAGGTGAGTGGTCTTCACTTTGTCGACGGGTACGTTTTTTTTTTTATCAGACACCCATTTGTTGAATATTTGTAAATATGAGAAGTCTGTAGGGGGACAGACACTCGAGGACGAAGGCGTTTCTGTCACATGAGGAGGAGGAGGAGGAGGAAGAGGAGGAAAGAGGGCTGAAAACAGAAACACTTCTTTTCTTTTTTTTGACAGCTAGCTGTTAGCTAGCTTGGCCAGGTAAGGTCGAGTGATAACCTGAGGTGTTGTAGTGCTGTGGCGTGACGAACGAGCCTCACACACACACACACACACACACACACACACACACACACACAGGAGAAACATTAGTTATGGTGTGTGTTTTCTTTGCAGTGTAGTCAGCAGCTCAAAGTGCACAGGGAGGGTTTCTGGAGGTGTTTTTTTTAATGCCGCATTGTGTGTTTTTTTTTTTTTTATCGTGACAGTTGTCTGTGTTGTTATCCTCGGCAGAGCTGGGACTACCCTCTTCTTCTTGGAGGAGGAGAAGAAGAAGAAGAAGAAGCAGCAGCACAGGCCCAGCTGCACCGAGCCTCCTCTGGGGGACTACACATCTCTCCTGTGACATGGAATAATTTCTTTGCACGCTTTCTGCCACTTTTTTTTGTGTGATTATTATTAAGGAGTGTCAGACCTTTCCAAGACTTGGGGGGACAGGCCATGACTTTGAGCACGCTCCTCCAGCAGAGGTTTAGCTCATGACTGGTAAAAAAAAAAAAAACCCATGAAGCAGCCAGGGAAGTGACCTAGGGTGTGGACAACCACAGCCCCCCCCCCCCGCCCCCCACCACCTACCATGGCGTCCAAGGAGAGGCTGTATGAAGTCTGGATGCTCTACTGCACCAAGGTATGCAACACGCACTCAAGCTGCAGCTGCTTTGTTTCAGGGAAATGTCATCAGGTGAAGTCGTGGAGGACATTTCCCCCTGTTGTAAAAAGGTTATTCTCTCTTGGCATTTAAATGTCTAGTGGTAGTTTTTGATAACAGACTGAGCGTATCAGAACTTGCACTCCCCTGGTAAGTCGACGTGAAATGCACTCTTACTCACCAGACTTGTGAAATCGCTTGGAGACGCTGTAGGATTTATTGACATTCGGTGGGTAAATAAATGATGACTTCACAGATAATTACTGCGACCTGAGATCAGGTGTCGCAGGTAATCGCTCTGTTGCCATGGTGCTTTGTGAACTCTGTCTGATTTTGATCTGAAAAAAATTCAACACATTTCCCAATGAGCTTTTTTTATCATTTCTGTTGCAGTCAGTGGGTAAACAAATGCTCTACACTCGTTCGGATGCAATATGTCAGGCTGCAAAAAAACAAAATGAATTTTACACTGCAGTGCACATGAAGATGAATGGATGCAACTGTAGTAGAGAGAGCATCCCCTCGAGTCAGCTGTTGGCTCCATTTAATTCACTCGGCGATAGAGTTCTGGCGTCCACTCAAAGCGGCCTCCCATGAGCCGCTCCTCACGTGAGCCTGGCTGCAGTCGCCACACTTAAATAATCCCTGGCAGTCGAGCGCAAGCTACACATCCCCGCTCTGGAGTGTTTACCCCAGCTGTGTCCTGCATGTTTAGGACACGATGAATCTAATTGAATAATCCCAACGACGAATGCTGGAGTGCTGACACAAACACAGTGCATGTGCATGTGCGGTGGGTGTTTCTGAGTTCCAAACAGAAGTCGGACGCAGTCTTGCCCACACACACTTGTCACAGTCACTTGTGAAAATGCCGGCAATTGCTGCAAGCGTACGCCACACATTTACTCTTGCAGCAGTGTGTGTTTGCATTGCACTGCGTGGAAGGGAAGGATCATTTCATTTCAAGCTGGCTACAAGCCCACTGAGGCAATATTTCTCTCTGCGTGAGGCAAATGAGACGATGAGAGGAATGCATTTGAATATATATATATATATATATATATGTGTGTGTGTGTGTGTGCAGCGTCCTGCCCTTCTCCCTCAGCAGCAGAAATGTATGGCCGACGGGCGTATATGTGCGTGCATGTGAGGGTTGCCAGGATATGTTGTCTGGAAGGAGAACCTGCAGTAATCACACAAGGAATGCTGGTGTGAGAGCTCTGAGACCCCCTTGTATCCCACCAAAGGGTTAATTTTTTTTTCAATCCTTCGCTCCCCCCTTCTCAGCTTCTTATAGTCTCAACACAGCACAACGATTTTCTTATCTAAAGAAAGTCGGTGGGTTAGATACCGGTGTGTTTGACAGATAGCATGCTCCCACTGCAGAATCAGTAATCACCACACTGGTCGTCTCGTTTCAATCTGAGCTTGAGAACAACTTCAACATCAAGTTATGAAGTACTGTCTGTGTGATTCTATAAATAGGGTTGAGGAAATGTTTTCATTTTATCTTCAGAGTCTTTAATTCTGCTTGCAGATTTAAGGTTCTTTTTGTGCGGCGAGTGCTAGCGGAGGAAACGGCAGCAGAGCTCCAGACATGGACCTGAAAAGACTGTACAGCCTTCAAACTGTCCTGATAACAACCGTGCATGTTATATGTAAATACTCACGCTTTTCTATCCTACCTGACACAGTGGCACAGAGTTGAAATGTTGTTGTTTGTTTCATACTTTGTGCTCGTCCCTCACGCCATCTGTCTGTTTAATGATTGACAACCCAGCAGAGACATCACTGCCTTTAGTGTCAGAGGTTAACACTCGCACCGCTCCCCGTCGAGGAGTCAGTCAGACGTGCGTTGTTGACAGTAGAAGTAGCACTTCGCATTAAGAGAACCAGCTCACCCTGCTCCGTCAGCCACACATCAGATGTGTCCTCTTATCTCCCGGAACGCTATTATTATTATCCACCTGAGCGCCGTCCACTTCATGGTTCTGAAAAAGGCAGCTGGGTTAATATTTAAACAGATGTGTGATGCCTTAGAAATCTGTCATTTGACACTGTCAGAAAAAAAAAAAAAGCTGCTCATTTCAGATTTAGTTTCAGATCAAGCCGCTGGTCACATATTGAGTGTGATGTCACAAATTGTCGGGCGAGCAGCTGTGAGATCAGACTCAGTGTTGAGGAGTGTGCATGAGAGGGGAAGTTACTGCAGCTTCAGTTTAACCCCTTAGTTGTTTTTTTTTCAAATTCCCCTTTGACTTTTGGTTGATCCTGGTTTCCTGTTCCTTTCATTAGAGGCTTGTGAAGTCGTGTCGTAATGAAACGAAATGCATCGTCTCATGTTTCATCGTCATACATTTTAGGTTGATGCTGGGCCTGAAAGCAGAAGTGGAAGTGAACTTGGTTTAACCTCCAAAGATGATGCAACGGTTGACCAAAAGTGGCAAACATGACGCCACCTATATGGACGTCAGAAGTTAGCAGACCCCAAATCGGACATCCTGTTTCCGCTGAAGAACCTAAAATGTTTTTACATCTTTTGAAATGCAATCTATTTTTTATTTACATACAAATCCCTCATGGTTTAAATCTGTCTTTTAGGAAGAATGATAGTTTCCTGGTAAAAACCTTGCAGTGTACCATGAACGCTGATGGATTCCTTACTTTTTTTCTTTTTCTTCAACAAATAGCCGAGTCCCCAGCTCAGCTGGCAGCCCCTCCTGATGGCCTTTTTTTTTCCGGCTGAACATCATATAGGAGAAGTGGATTTGAGCTCAAATCTCCATTTCTTGATTTGTTTTACACGTCGTTCTCTTTTGACCGCCGCACATCCCGTTAAAAACAGGCTGAGCTGCGAGAAACATTGTGAGCTAATGCTAGCTGCAGCTCAGCTCCCAGCTCCTTCAGGCTTGGAGAACATCATAGAGACACTCATTTTTAATATAAGACTGCCTTTGACTGTGTGGCTTCAACATCTAAATAAATGTATGTCTTGTTGTTTTGTTGTTGTAATGAGAATCCTCAGCAGCCCAAGGAGGCTGACTCCAGCTTTGCTCCTCAGAGCTGCGGAGGCCTGAGAGGTCACAGACGACACTAAATCTGTTATGTAACCAGCAATCCTTTTAGCTGCCTGTCATTGGTTGGTGCCAGAGTGTCCCCTCCCCCCCCCCCCGAGCAACACACCGCCGCTGGTTGCTGCTGGTATTCAGCGGCAACCACACAGCACTGCAGCGGGAGCTCCTCTTTCACTTGAATATTACCCAGAAGGACTTTCATTGTGAGGGGAAAGTTGGGTGTTTCATTCCCGTTAACGCTCTTAAGGCTTTTGTCTACTGCAGAAAAGCTCTTTTTAATTCCCAGCCGCAGGGAACATGCGTCAACAGCCAGGGGCATCATTACACCCGCCAGCGGCTTCAAAGCTGGGTCCGGTATCTTAATTCCAGAGCACAAATCCTTACTCCTTTTAAAAAAAAAAAAAAAAAAAATTGTTTGCTAACCAGTAGTTTGAGATACACAGAACCGTCATCCTCCTGCCTCATGTCATCCTCCCCGACTGCCCGGTGATTTGCATAAACCCCTGCACTTATGGGACACATTGAAAGGATTGAAGTGAGCGAGAGAATAAGGGGATAGAAGAAAAGTTGAGCCCAGGAGCTATGTGGGAGGAGAAAGTGCCGTAGTTTCACATATTTGCTCGATTTGGCCTTTTTTCACCGCGTCATGTCTAATCTCTGTTGTCACACTCACAAATGTATTCCATCCAACACACACACACACCCACACACCCACACACAAGCTCACACACACAGCGGCTTTAGTTTATGTGCCGGTATGCAAAAGTTTGTTCCCTCAGGCGAGCTTTCTATCTGAGCGCTGCTTGTTTCACTCTCCCCGTCTCGCCTGTTCTCTTTTCCTCTGTGCTCTGAATATCTCTGGAATAACACTGATGTCACTAACATTGTGTATCCGACGTGCCTCATGCGGTTTCAACCCCCTACCACAAGTCTCTAAATACCCCCGGTTGCTGTGACATCACGAGGAAGCATCAGTGATTTTAGCCTGTGATGATGGCCAACAGGGAGGGGACCCTTTTAAAACATTGTGGTTTCAATGACTCCATGCCACTTCCACCAAAACCAGGTCACCCACCCAAAACTAAGCGAGCAGCCACCCTAGGGCGACTGCTGCTGCAGCTGGCAGACCGCGCCTGTCTGGAGGGGCGGGGAAACGCTGAGCTGCACATTGTGTCGCTCAGCACATTCAACAGCTGATAATCGATCAATTTGAGGAGCTAATTACTTCCTTTAATGATCAGTGTCCTTTTTAAAACTGGTGAAACATGAGTCACCAAAGCCCTAATGACATCATTTGTTTTAGCTTTGTTTTATGTTTGTCATAATTGTTTTATTAGAGGAGTAAGTGGTTTTTATTTAATGTGTCAAAAGCTCTTTGGTTGGGGCCATTTTCTCTTCACTTTATTTATTTTTTTACCAAAATGCATTCAGACTTTTAAAAAGATCGTACTTCCTCTTCTCACTGGCGTATTGTTTCACACCGTGGTTTATGGCGTTCGTTTGCATGCAGCTGGCAAAGAAACTGGTGATGAGTGGTGACCGCATGCTTTGCACAGGTGCACGTCCGTTTACTCATTGTCTCACAAAAAATGATCAGCTGCATCACGTAAAGTCATGAATGTCATTTCATTTTTGCGTCCTGTGCGGAAGAGATCGTTTGCCGTGAAGTGAATTACATTTGATAAACCATTTTGGCATTATTGAATGGAAAAGGCAGAACATTTGTGAACTCCACATTCTCAGATTTCAAGAATTGATTCTTCTCCTTGTCAAGCAGGACAATAAACAAATTGGCTGGTTGTCCCTTTTCTTTTTAAAGATTTATTTTTTGGGCTTTTTGAGCCTTCATTGGAGAGATAGGACCGTGGATAGAGTTGGAAATCAGAGAGAGAGTAGGGAATGACATGCGGGAGAGGAGCCACAGGTCGGATTCAAACTTGGGCCGCGCGCTCTAACCGCTGCACCACCAGCGCCCCTGGTTGTCCCTTTTTTTTTTAATGCATTACATCAATCAAGTAATTATTTTAAATCGTAGACTTGACAGAATCGTTAACCTGATGTCAGTTGCGTGTTTATCACCCAAAATCTTTCTCTACCTTTTCCTGCTTGCCTACAGCTGTCCTATCTAATGTTATAATTGTATCGGTTGTATACCTTTTCCATTTATTTAGAGCAACATTTCAAGACCACATAGTATCTAGAAGCTGCCTCGTGTTGTTCAGATTACCGCAGCTCTTCTCATTCTAATATTAATGAGTGATGACGATGGATCCTGACATTGATCCCTTGTCAGCACCCTCACCGTTCCAATCCCCTCTGCAGGTCAACGGGGATCTCAATTTCAAGAATGAGGTGCATTGATCTGTGTTGCCGACGGCAACCTTGTTAGCCTCACAGAGGTCATTCAACAGATCCATAGGAATTTAATGTAGGAGTTTGGCACAGGACCTGATATGATAATGGAAAACACGGGAAAGGCATGTGAGCCTCTTGTGGGAATTGTTTTATACACGTTTGGACACAAGGTGGTTGTTGTTAGAAGAGTCCTACGTGTATGTTGGTCATGATCATTATGTGTGTGTGTGTGTGTGTGTGTGTCAGGTCAGTGATGAAGGATAAACAGAGCCACAGAGAGCAGGGTGTGTCCCCGCCTGCCACAGTCCAAACCCTCAATGGGCATCTGTGCTCCCAAGCTGCTGCCTAAAAGAGGCATTCTTTCCAGTGTTTCCCCGAGGTTTACAGCGTTGGGGGGGGGGGAGCCGACATGCCGACACGGCGACTCAAACACTTGAAGGAATCTTGGTGTTCATGCGTTACTTTTAATGACAGCTGTCCTTTTCGAAATGACTTCTTTCCCTTATTTTTCCACCCATTATTATTAGCTCTGTTAAGATTGTTATCTTGCATGAAAAGCCAATACATTGTCCAATGCTGATGCTATGCTAACAGCTACTATGAGGAGTTTGTTGCTGGTTATGAAACTGAAATGAATAATGATGCATGATACATCTGTGTAACCAAAAAAGCAATTGAGACTATCAAAGGCGAGACTATGATTTTCCACATTGTGAATTTGAATGCCTCAAACCAGTGCGAACGGGCAGGTGTCGCACAAGTTGATTCATTACCAGAACATTGAATAAAGAACGCTTTGTCCAAAGGGGTCGCCAAAGTCAACACGAACAAAATCTTTGTGACGGGAGCTTTAAAGCAGACACAAATGAAGTTGTTTTCCTGCTAAAGATTCTGAATAATGAAGTTTTTGGTGCCACAGGAAAAGGAACCACACAGGCAACATGGCATGTTTTCTTTTCTTCCAGAAGACCAAATTATACAAACGTGGCAGTTGCTGACTCAGTTAAATGTCTCTCTCCCTCTTTTCGTCTGTCTTTCACACACACACACACACACACACACACACACACACACACACACAGAGGCAGGCATCACAGGATTGTCCTGATGACTTCATAGGACTAACAGAGAGTCGGCTTCCTGCTCCGTTCTGGCTGATTCCCACTCTGACACGCAGACAGAAGCAGCGAGCCTTTCAGCCTCTCTCCCTCTCTCTCCCTCTCTCCCTCTCTCCCTCTCTCCCTCTCTCTCTCTCTCTCTCTCTCTCTCTCTCTCTCTCTCTCCTACTCTTTAGCCAGATGGCTCTACTGCTATCCTCAGAAAACCCAGTTTCCCCCCCTCCCTCCCCCAGTTGTTGTGTGTGTTTTTTCCCCTTTAGTTTCAAGGCATAATCTGCAGATTCTTTTGCATTTAAAGTAATAGCTCCAGAGGAAATGGAATACATATTTTGTGGGAATCATCTGTGACTTCCTGTTTGTCTGACATGAGCATGATGGGATATCTTTTACCGGATATCTTTTGCAGGGATCAGGTTATGAAATGTTCAGGGTAGTGTGATTAGAGGAGGTGCTTAAAAACACAGTGTTTTTACATTCTCATCCTTGTGTTCCACTTCTGGGGTAGCTTTTAGTCAGTGTATGCGCTGGTTATCAAAGGGGGGAGGATGAGAAGTTGAGTGATGCAAGCATGATGTGGCTTCAAAATACATTTTACACATCATGACTTGTACAGACAAATAGGGGCAAGAGAGCTTGATGATGGGATGATGTCACACCTGAGTTTCAATCCCCAGCTCCTGCAGCAACATGTCCAACGTGTCCTTGTGCAAGACACTTACCCCGCGACTTGAGTGTGAATGGATTTGTTCTATCTGATGGTCACTTTACATAGCAGCCTCTACCATCAGTGTGTCAATGTGTAGGTGTCTGCTTTTAACAAACCCCTGGATTTCCATCGATCTCAATCAGCAGATTTGTTTACAAATTTCCAACACCGCTTCTTACTTATTCAGGGGGAACGTCGGCTAAGCCAGAGCTGGTCAAACCACACTACCAAATGCACAATACTTGGTGTTCTGATAATCTGCCTCCATCACCTCTTCAACACTCCTTGACCTAGATTGCTCATACACACCCGCCAGATGGCCCTTATGACAGGATGTTCTGGGGTGGGGGGTTGTTGAGCAGTGATTACTCTTGTCTGATGTATTAATGACTCTCTTCAAACTGCATTAGCGTGCCCTGCATGAAACGGTCGTGGTTAGTGTAGTTCTTTTACCCAATATCGCAATAAAACATGTTGTTTTTTAATTTTTGAAATGAGGTAGATGTCATACCAACTTGTGTCTTCCACAGGTAGCGTATGCCCTCGGGTAGCTTGTGGTCAGTCTGACATTAAAGCTAATAATTCAGTCGGCTGTGGGGGAAAAAAAAACAAGAACCACACTGTTGCATTTTTTTATTTAAAAGAAAACATGTCAAGTTTAAGATCTGAACACTGAATATGGATCTTGTCTCTGGCCAAATGTTGCCTTCTTCTGCTTCCCATTTATTTTATATTGGCATGCTCTTTGTTTTGGCACAGAGGTGACTCACTGCTTGCTGATTGTTAGCTATTATAGTAACCATGGTAAGAAGTGCAACACTGCTCCATGTCATTTAAATGTTTTATTTGGAGGTATCAGAACCACATGGACCAACATGTTAGCTGTTCTGTGGACGTGTTCCTGGTCTAGTCTCGGCTAGTACCGGGAACTTAAAACGTGACCTTGCAGGCCCAGTTATGGCCGGCCTTCCTCTTTGGCTGATGTTGCCTTCCCGTCCTTCGCTGGGCTTCGTTCCAGGAATTTAGGAAATGTTGATCAGCCGGCTGTTAGAGACTTTCCTTCAGAATGCAGCCCGGCCTGTTTTCCATTCAGACAGGTGCATGTTTGAGCTTTAACTTCCCGGAAAGATAAGACAGACACACACACAAACACACACACCCATCTCATTCCTGCTCTTTGACATGCTATGATAGAAGCGTCACAATCTGCCCCATTCATCTTTTTCAAAGTAAAAACAAAAAGCAGTTGCAGTCATTTTTCATGTAATAATCAGATTTGTTCTTTCTTTTCTTTGCTGCTTACTGAACAACAGAAAGTGACACCATGTCATCTGATAGATTGTTTCAACATATTTATATCTTTGAGAAAATAAGAAGGAATAAAAACAACAGAGTGTCTGAAAGGGTGTGTCAGTCTCTCATTCATTTGAATTAGCAGCTGACAAAAGTTTGCCGACTCATTGTCGTCTGACTGTAGAAGTCAACATGTACACACAAAATAAAATAAATCAAGACAGGACCTGCCAGCTGCTAGACAGTTATGTATTTCAGCCATGACAGCTGTTGTCAGTACCACTAACTATATTACCGCCCCTTCTCTTTCTTTGTCTTTTAATTTCTCAGAGGGATCCAGACTACTTGAAGCTATGGCTGGAGATTTTCATCAGCTCCTACGAGCGATGCCTCGATGTGGACTTTGAAAAGCCAGCTTCAAGGTAAACCTTTTGTGATCAGTACATCCTTTAAATTGTTAAAAGAGCAGTAACTGTGAAAACAGTGGAAAGGACCAGAGACTCTTCATCCCTCCCTCTCTCGGTCATTTCCTTATTCTCCTCCTCATTTTCTCCCATCCTCTCCTGCTTTTCCTCTTGCCGTCTTTCATCATCCTCTCTGCTGTCTCCTTCTCTTTTTGTCCTCTGTCTTCTCCTCATTTTCTCCCCCTCCGCTCCTCCTTTCTCCTTCCTCTACAGCTGTCACATCTGTGCTTCTTTCCCCACTGACACTCATTGGTTTTGCTACGCTCTCTCTCTCGCTCTCTTTCTGTCTCTCTCTTCTCATATGAGCAGTGCACCAAGGAATTAGTGCCTCAATGCACCAGGCATGTGTTTGTGTGTGTGTGATTGAGGAAAAGCAGAGCAGCGTCTGCTCCTTCCAGTTCCCATGATAAAGGGCTTCATTAAAGCAACGTCTCCACCTACAGTATCCAATGAAGATGTGTTCTCACTCTTTTTTTGTTGAATGTCTTCAGGCCGGAGGAGGTCCCACCAGTCTTGACGCTCCTCCCCGACAACATCCTGCAGGTTTTGCGCCACCAGCTGCTGCAGTGCGTCCAGAAAGCCTCCGACGGCCTGGAGCCCGAGCAGCAGAACCTGGCTTTGCTGCTGCTCAAGTTCCTCATCATCATCTGCAGGTCTGATCACAGCCGAAACAGAAGAGACTCTGAGGTGTGAATCAGGCCGGCAAGCTGATAATCAAACATATGTGTTTTTTGCTTCACACAGGAATCTGTCAAATGTGGAGGAGATTGGCACTTGCTCGTACATCAATCACATCATCACCATGACAACGCTTTACATTCAGCAGGTCTGACTCCTCCATTTGTAGTTTCTTTGATGTCACTGTGATGGAAACAATCTAAATAGCATGTGCAAACTGGACTTGTGTGCGTCTGTGTGTGTGTGTGTGTGTGTGTTGTTATAGCTGAAGAGCAAGACCAAAGAGAAGGAGATGGTGGATCAGAGCCAGGCGGAGGAGTTTGTCCGTCATGCGTTGGCTTTCTGCGAGAGCCTCTATGACCCGTACCGCAACTGGAGGCATCGAACCTGCGGGTAACTACGTCCAGAAGCTAGCCTGTCTGCCACCGGCGAGCAATAAATGAACGTCTTAAGACCAACCTGCAGGAGTAAAAGCTCAGAAGTTTAACCCTCAGATTGAAAGGTTTCGGAGTTTGTTAAAAGTAGTTCAAAGATGTCGATTCAAGCTGCGGAATGGGATTCACTTCAGGATTGGTGTGCTAAGATAACTGCATGAAGTGCACATACATTTATCCAAAGTGCTGGTCAGACAAAACTCAGGTTTAAGACGGTAAACAAAAAGTATTTTGCTTGGTAGGAAGCATTCTTGCTTGGTTTAATTCTCATCACAGACTGCCAATTCTGATTTACTTTCCTTGAAGAAATTGTCTCTAACTCTTTATTTCCTGTGTTCTTGGGTGTATTTATGCCATCATTTATGGTTGGGAGTGTGTGTGTGTGTAGGTTAAGTAAAAATAAAGGGTGTGAATCTGAGATGAGAGCCGAGCAGGCCGGATATCGATCCAACAGTTTGATGAATGCACATCCAATTCTGCTGCTTTAACTAAATTGTAATTGTGTGTGTTTTGTTTTCTTCTTCTTCTTCCAGGGAGCAGCTGGGCACAGTGGAAAGAAGCAGACAGAAGTATAAGGCAGCTCCGCTCACTGTTGAGTTTGTTCCCTTTTTTTACCGTGAGTATCTCATCGTCCACATGCAGCACATGGTGCGCTTCTGGTATCCCTCAAACCCCCGGTGCTCAAAAAAAAAAAAAGGTGCAGGCACGGTTGGTCAGGATGGTTGAAAAATATAAAAGGCCTTTAATTCAATGAGCTACAACATTAAAAACACCAACGTGTATCGGCTATGACTAGAAAGAGAGTCATATTGGATCCAGATTCCCCGGCCTAAATGAAGAGTTTGACCTCTCTTCCTTTTTATAGTTTTTGGGTTGCTACCGGCTCTTTTTTTTTTTTCTGTATGTTAATCATCATAATATGATGTATTTAAAGTGATCCTTAATTTAGAATCAACATCTGCTGTCCCATTACAGTGTTCATATTGACATTGTGTGTTCTTATGAATATGAATACACTTTATTGTTGATGTTTTCCTGGTAAAGGATTCTTCTTGTATGATCCACCTCCTGCTTTAGGAGCCTCTTCGGGCATGGATTAGAGGAAGCAATCTCCCGTATCAGAGCACAGCTTCTAATCATTCTCCTCCCGTATTATTCCCAAGAGCTTTCCCCGCCGTCACTCTCTCTGCCTTCCTCTCTGGGTTTTTCGGTTGAATCCGCTCTTTGTGTCCCCGTTCCGTTCCCCAAGGCGCTCAGATGAGCCGGTAGTAAATAGCGTCTGTCAGGCCACTTCAGCCACTCCGGGGGCCATTTTTTTTTAAAAACAAATACTCCTTTCTGTCCTGTGTCTGGTGTGTGGCTGCTAACCGGACAGACCGTGTGTGTGTGTGTGTGTGTGTGTGTGTGTGTGTGTTGAGCCCACTTTTCCATTCTGCTCTTTTGTTATCGTTGAGTCAGAGATAGTGGGAAAGAAATTAGAAATCACAGAGCCAAGATGTCCCTCTTCTTCTTCTCCCCAATCTGACATGTTGACAGATAAGTTAATGTCTGACTGGGACCGCCATGACCCGGAGGTCACTGACAGGGGCCGCCACATGCCTCTCTGCCTGTATGTGTGCTAACTGAGGCCCTATCTTATCTGGTCTGCCGATTTCATTTGGCTTCCTTTTGTGTGTGTGCGTAGGAAAGAGTGAGCGCGTGTGTGTGTGTGTGTGTGTGCATTCATCACTGTGTTTTGTTTACACACTGAATAACTGTAGTTTTCCGTTGTGTTGTATTTGAATAGCTAACATCACACCAACTGACTAAACTAAACATGCCTGTGTTTGTCCCCTTGTTGCAGAGTGCTTCCAGGAGAGTGAGCACCTAAAGGAGAGTCTGAAATGCTGCTTGTTGCACCTGTTTGGAGCCATAGTGGCAGGTGACCAGGTAAGCCTCTGCTCCCTCAAGCCTCCCTTCTCCTCGGGCCGTGAAGCATCAATAAATGTTAACAAGTTCAGCAGTGGCTGTTTATGTAATGAACCAAGATGAGTATTTGATTTCCTCAGTCAGCTGTTTGTGTCGTTTACAGCTGGTTTTTTATTTCTGCTTTTATGAGTCTGAACAATTAAACTGTCCCCGTTAAAGAAGTGCAATAAGAGAGCATCAGAGCCGTCATTACGTACTTTTCTTTTTTTTACTTTGAATCCAAAAGGGCTTCACATTGTCGCCCCAGATGTGTGATGTTACATTCACACACACTTTCACACATGCGCACACACATACACACACACCCACACTCGCACATGCACACGTACACACACATGCGCACACACACACACACACACACACCCACACTCGCACATGCACACGTACACATGCACACACACACACACACACCCACACTCACACATGCACACATGCACACACATGCACACACTCGCACATGCACACACATGCACACACATGCACACACACACACACATACACTCACACATGCACACACAAACACGCACACGCACACACATGCAGACACACATGCACATGCACACATGCACACACATGCACATGCACACACACGCACATGCACACACACACATGCACACGCACACACACACACACATGCACACGCACACACACACACATATGCGCGCACACGCACACACACACACGCACTGTGCTGTTGCACTCTGGTGACTCCAGGGTTCCACCTTTCCTCCCCCGTCCTCTGTTGCTACCTTTCGATGGTGGGTCGGGGGCTGAAAGACTCGAAAGAGCTGCCCCACCATTCCACACCTAATTGTACCAAAATTTGTCCTTTTCCTCTCCTTCGACTATCCCTTCAACCTCTCTCCAGAGGAACGCTCTGCTCGCCATCTCCCCGGCCACCATGGAGGTGTTGATGCGGGTGCTGGCCGACTGCTCCACGGGCAGCTGCCCCTCAGATGAGGGCGAGGACTGGGACAGCGAGGCGCCCGACCGCAAGGCGCTGCTCAACCTGGGGTGCCTGCGGGAGGTGGTGCAGCGTCTCCTCGCCTCCAGCTCGGACCAGCGGCAAGTAGAAATCGCCTCGGTGCTGGAGAACTACTTCAAGCTGCTCAACTCGGACCCCGCGGCCGTCGTCGCTGCAAAGCAGCAGCAGCAAGCTAAAGGTCGAGTGCCGACTCTGGGGCGACACTGGGAGAGCAGATTTGTGGCACTGCAAGTAAACATGCTAGGTGAGTCCTCAAATAGGTATCTAACTGAACTATTTTATATTGTTTAATCATGAGTTACACACACAGAAGTAAAGAATTACCTCTTTCTCTCTTTTTTTTTGTCTCCATGGTTCTCCACCTTTAACTCTGTCTGTTTCCATATCTCCTCCTGTCTCTCAGAAACAATCAGGGACATGTTCCTGTGCTCAGACAGGCCAGTTCTTCAAGCCATCTTCCTCAACAGTAACTGTTTCGAGCACCTGACACGGCTGCTGCAGAACAGCAAGGTAACCAGAAAGTCTTTCTATCTAAAAACAGTTAGATAAAAAAATAGTTTTATTCTAACGTGTGGATTCTTTTAGTTTACTTGATCATATCCTGTATCTGAAAAAACAAGATTTACTTTGTTCCTCAGCTGACGCTATTTATTTAATTTGATTTTTAATTTTAATTTTTATGAACATATTTTATTGATTTAATTTAATTTCAATGGTGCAAGAAAGCCCGAGCCACACAAGTCCCTGTAGAGGGGGTGTGGTCAAACCTAGCTCATTTGCATATTTAAAGATACAGACACAGAAACAGACTGTTCTGAGCAGGGCTGAAATAGAGGGGTTTATAGGCATGATCAAATACAGGATCAGAGTGGATTTAGAACAAGAAACTTCACACACATGTTTAGAGGAGCTCTGAGACTTATTTACACTGGTTGAAAAGGAGGATAACACGTGACCTTTAATATTTTTCAGAAGTATTGTAGCAGTGAGACTCATTAACAGCCGCACACAAGTGACTTTAAGCAGGGTTTCGATATCTTCTTTTAGACCCACAAACCAGTTTTTCTTTCTTTCTTTAGCTGTTTTAGCTTATTCTTGTGTATATGATATTGCTCAGTTCTTTTTGTATGCTACGTTCACTCTTAAAGTTTCAGCGTGAGCATTTTGCCCACCTTGCATGTTTGCCTCCCACACAGCACTGCAAGGCTGGACCACTACACACCCTCCTCACAGCGGCCCCCTTCAGAGGGTCCTAGCTTTTTAACCTCTCACCCTCTCCTTCCTCCCACTTACACCACTCTGCCTCCCCCTCCCTCCCCCCCTCCTTTTGTCTCCATCCTCTCTCTTTCTCTCTCTCTCTCCTTCTCCACCTCCCTACATGCTGTGTTGACATGTTTTGCCTGTTGTTGTGTGTCAGCTGGTTAACGCTAGGTGCACGGCGGCAGACAAGGACCAGAAAGATATAACCAACAACATGTTACTGACAGGAGAGAGGGACACTCAGGTACCGCCGAGAAAAAAAAAAAAGCCACCCCTCCTCACCATCCACCTACCTACCTGCACTTTTGCCCTCACATTCCCCTCACCAGAGCGTCGGGCCACTCCACAGCAAGACTCTCCCAGATCATTCTTTGTCATTTGATGAAGCCTGAAGAGAAAGCACACACACTCATTCAGCTGTCAGGAAACACACCAGTAGTTGAATGCGCATTATTTATTCAACAGATTCTGTTGTACCACATAGTGGTGTTACCGGTTGTAGCGTTAAGAATTTGTATACTGCTACTCTTATGAATTAAAACATCCTTTTTTTTTTTTATTTGTGGCTAAGCAAACACACGTTGCATTAGTAGTAAAAGTTCTCTCTGAAGTGTATGGACATCTCATGCTAACAGCTGGGTACAAAGATAAATATCATTCCTAAACGTCTCTGTGAAGTATGAAGCAGCAGACAGGAAGATTTGAACCAATCGCCTCCCAGGAAGTGGAAGAAGGACGGGGCAAGTGACTACATGTGGAAGTAGGAAGAGGGTCGTTTTTTTTGGCGCCTAAAATAACAAAAAAACATGCACAGATAACAGGATGGTAAATTTTACTAATGTGAATACAGACCGGGTGGGGGGAGGGGAGAGGGGAGGGAAGAATCGTGCCTAATGAGGCAATTTTTTTTTATTTTTTTTTACACAAACTGCTAAACGATGATCGTAGAAGGTGCAAGGCTAGCTGTTATGGCCGTTCTTTAAAGTGTCTATGCTAAGCTAAGCCAAGCCAAGCCCAACACCCTCGCATTCATATCCATCAAACAGACGACCAGACTTCCATTTGTATTCAGCACAAAGCACTTTACATAAAAAATCTATAAAAAAAAAACAACGAGCATCCATACCTGACGATTTAAGTTTTAAACAAAGGGCTCAACGCAAATCAGGAAGTGACGCCATGATTCATTCTTACTGATGGAACACGGGAGCAAAGCCAGATTCTTGAATCAGTTCATAAAAGGTCACCTGCTCCCCTCTCAGTGTGCCTTCATTCTACCCTTTGTACTTAAACGCACATAGCCACCTTTATCAGGTATAATCCCTCCATTGATCAGGATAATGTGAATACAGGTGTGTAGACACAGACACCAGTGTGCCTTTGTTGTTGTGCAGCTGTAACCTGAAGCAGCGGGAGTAGCTTCTGACCTGCTCGGCAGCTTTTTGAGCTTTGTAGGTTAAAGCGGCTTTTAATTAGGATCAAAAAAATCAAAATTGAAACTTCAATTCCAAATCCAGAATGGATGCTTCATAGCTCTCGGGGTCTTGCTGTGGAGTGACCCCTTTGCCCTCTTTCATGGCTACATCATGTCATTCAAATTCCCTCCCTCACTCCCCCCACCTGCACCCCCTCTCCCTTCCACATTATCCTGGTTTCTGCGGTAAACTGTGGGTTCCACTGGAATGCTGTCACATTGGCCTGGTGTGTGTCCTAATAGGGTTTGACCTCAGTGATGATTTAAGTGATTCTTTTTTTTTTTTGCTGCATTTCCTCTCCAGCTGGTCCAAGAATCTCTGAAGGTGTTTTTTTTTTTTTTTAAATAATGACATAAGGGGTTCAGTGACCCAGGAGGAGGAGGACGGAGCTGGATGGAGATGTGTGTGTTTGGCTTTTTTGTTCGATGGGTTGCATGCTTCTTTTGTGGATGTTTGTCTGCGTGAGGACAACGAGTGAGGCTCGTTCTTTGTGTCTTTGTCTGAACGTGGAGGTGGGTTGTTGTTGTTGTTGTTTTGTTTCACAAAGACCTGAAGGCTTCCTGCTCCAGTCTGATCTATTTAAAGGATCGCTTTCTTCACCTGGAGCAGAAAGACGACACTTTCTCATATCCGCACTGTGAAGTCTGCAGTGCAGCCTTTACTCCAAGGCGTCAATTTAAATCTCCTTTTTATTCCCGCTAAGTGTCGCTGCTATAAAACCGCTAAAACATCCATCTGGAATAAAAAGGAGATTTGACTTGTGGCTAATCAACTTAACTACTAAAAAGAACAAACAGCGACTTTAGCGCGTTACTAAACCAGTTTCTGATTCTTCTTCAGGTCTTTCAAGGGCGACTAGACTCCCTCGCCGTCGCTACCATCAAAGCCCTAACGACAGTGATGCACAAGTCCCCCGCTGCAAAGGTGACAACAACTCATAATCACAAAATGTGTGTTTATATTTTCTGCTCTTAGTTGTATGCTTCATTTGTTTTTTTTTGGGTTTCTTTAACCTGCTCCCCCTCTGCAGGAGGTGTTCAAGGAGAGGATCGGGTATAACCACCTGTATGAAGTTCTCACCTCGCTCGGGCAGCCGTCGCGGCACCTCCTCAAAGAGCTGATGAACATGGTGGGCTTAAGATCGTCTGTGGTTTTATTTGGACTGTAAACAATGCAGCACAAGTCGTTTGACGCTCACCTCTGGCTGCACTGGTGTGAAGTCATAGTCTTGTTGTGTGTCCTTGTGTGTGTGTGTTTGTGTGTAGGCCGTGGAGGGCGAGCACACCTCAGTGGGGCTCCTGGGCATCAGCAACGTGGAGCCCCTGCTGCTGCTGGTCCAGTGGCTCGCCGAGCTGGACTCATCCGAGCTGCAGCTCTTCACCGCCGACTGGCTCCGCCGCCTCAGCTGCCTCAACCGCCAAACCCGCGCCACCTGCGTCAACGCCGCCATGGTCATGCGAGCGCTGGCCGCTTTGGACCGCCATGAACGCTTGCACCGCTCGTGCGCCGAGAGCCTCTTCGGACTGGTGGGCTCGCTGGGCTCGCAGTCCTTAAGCGCCAGAGAGCTGTTGGGACTCGTGCGCCTCCTCAGGCCGCCCGAGGCCACTCAAGCGCACCCCTACGTGGGTCCTGCTCTCAGAGCCCTGCTCGCCATGGTGCGGAAGCAGGGCCTGGAGAGCGCCATGCAGTACTTTGATCTGTCGCCAAGCATGGCCGGGATCGTAGTTCCGACAGTGCAGCGCTGGTCGGGCTCTGCTTTCAGCTTTCTCGCCTGGTTGTCGCTCGATCAGGACCAGCTCGGCCCGCCCAGCAAGGACAAGAGGAAACAGCTGTACAGGTGAGAGTCTGGTCTTCACAAGCTGAAGCATACTTTAATTGTTCTTGTGAAATCATCACTTTTTACACTCGCAGGTGGGATGCACTGATTGGCTAGATAGCAGTAAGCTGATTCCAACAGCAATGCTTCATTCTTTATATGTATATTTTTTTTCCCTGCACAGCTTCTTCACCCCGGGAGGGACGGGGTTCGAGGCCTTCATCAGCTCGGCGGGCGTGCTGGTGGTGGCTGTCTGTACCAAGAAGGAGTACGTCACAGTCATGCTGCCTGATTACTGCTTCTGTGACTCTCTCTGGGTGAGTTTACGGCCTCTGGAATGTGAAACTCACGTCTAGACTTAATCATCTTTTAATAAACAAACAAATTAGGGAAACCCTGCAGAATATGAATCGGAGGGATCTTTGACTTCTCAATGCTTAAATTCTCAAAATCCTTGAGTCTGGTGGTATTAACACTTGTGTACTTCAAGTGATGAAAGATACAACAGAAAAGTCAAAGTAATTTCCATTTCTAGACACTTAAAAAATAGAAAATGAACACTTTTTAATCATATTAAAGAGACCTACATTCGTCTATGTTTCTGTTTACAGCACAGCATCGGTGTAGTTCATATTCCAGGGAAAAGGCCGTTTGGACAGAGTCTCGTTTATATTTATGTGGATGGACAGCAGAAGCTCTCCGCCCCCCTCAAGTACCCCACAATGACCGAGGTGAGACTTACACCCGCCTGTATTCTTTAACAAAATGTACTGTAATGCCTTCCAGCTATTCAACCAGCTTTGTGTGTCGTCTGTCCTTCACAGCCGTTCATCTCCTGCTGCATCGGCTCAGCAGGCCACCGCACCACCACCCCCCCGCCCTCCCAAATCCCAGACCCTCCCTTCTCTTCGGCTACAACGCCCACCACTCGCTCCTCATTGGGTGGCATCCTCTCACCTCAGACGTGGGGAGGCCTCCTCGGGGGGAAACCCGAGTCCGTGACCAAGCTCATCTCGGCGGGGACACAGGACAGCGAGTGGGGAAGCCCGACGTCCCTACAAGGCCAGCTGGGGAGCGTCATGGTCTTCCATGAACCTCTGCAGCCTAACCATGTGAAAGCCATCTGTAGCGCGGGTAAGCAGGAACTCGACGCTGTTACAGAGGGTTGATGAGAGGGAGCGATAAAGTTACAACTTAAAGTTCTTTGTTTGTCCGTCTCGTTCACAGGTCCGAACTGCATCTCTCCTTTTAAAGCGCTGGAATCAGAACTCGGAGACTTTTCCACCAAACTGCTGCTGCATTACTCACCTAAGGTAATTCTAGTTTCTCTTTTTTATTTTTGCCTATACATTAATGTCGTGATAGAGCAGGAAACCAGGAGAGAGAAACAGAGAGAGAGAGGACCAACATGCAGGAAAGAAGCCAGAAGTCACAGTCCAAATTTGGACCCGAGCCTCCCGCTTTGAGGACTACAGCCTTTGTACATGCGGCTTGACCTAACCCTTCGGCCACCTGCACCCCACATTTTTCCACCTCCACCCCCCAATATCAATTCAATATTTTATTTGTAGTTTTTATCCTTTGTGCATAATACAAATAATACAGGAACTCAAACAAACACGACTCAGACATGTATGTGCATTAAAAAATTAGGTGAAGCAAAAAAAAACAAGTGAAAAGTAAACAGAAATTTCTTGCATAGCTGCCAGTCATTCAGTACACTGCGTATTAACTCTCTTAAGAAGAGGTCCGATGTTGTAACAAGGTGAGTTTTCAACCCACATCAGCTTTGTCCAAGTGGGCAAGAAATGGGTCCCAGATGGCCAAGAATTTCTTAATCGGACTTGTACTTCCGTCCCCTTTTAAAGTATTTCTGATAGCCATACCGGTTCAGAAAACAATACCAGCATGGACCTGTGTTACTGCCTACTGTGCATTATTGGAAAGTACACCAGTCAGTGCACCGATCCACTCCTGAAAAACATCACAACCCTCCCCCCCCCCCTTTATCATGTTACAATACCAGACGATAACAGTGCAGTTTCAGCCCTTAGTAATCAGTGTTTATTCACCATGATCTTTGTAAACCTGCTTGTAGGGATACTTGATATTGGCAGTTACCGTACTCAAGCCTTAGTTTGGGCATCCGTTTTGTGTACAAGTGTTGAAGGCCTTAAAGTTAAGATTTATTTTTGGGCATTTTGTGCCTTTTATATGAGAGACAGTGGATAGAGTTGGAAATCAGGGAGAGAGAGAGAGTTAGGAATGACATGCGGGAAAGGAGCCACAGGTCGGATTCAAACCCAGGCCGCCCGCTTGGAGGACTACAGCCTCCACAAGTTTTTTTTTTTTTCACGTTGCAGTGGGGGAAAGAGATTTCCTCATTATTTATTTGAAAGGAAATGCGCTTCTTTTGTCCTCAGGCGTGCAGGAACCCCATCTGTCTGGATCTGTCTCCAAACATGCTGCACGGACGCCTGACTGGGAATAAAGTCGTCAACTGGGACATTAAGGTCGGCTGCCACTTCCCTGAGCGTTTCAACTCGACTTGCGCGCCTGTTTGTTCTCGTTGAATACGAGTTTTTCTGTTTTATCTTTTTGCAGGATATGATCAACTGTGTGGGCGGCCTGCCGGTGCTCTTCCCCATCCTGGAGCAGTTGGCCCTCGTGACCCCGGATCAACAGGCGGGCGATCCCGCAGCCGGGTCCGACTTCATCACCTCTGATGTAACCACGCCAGCCGATGGGGACTGGGTCATCCTCCCGTCCAATAGGGCTTCAGGTCTGTAACATAATCATTCTCATTTCCTCCTTTTTGAACGTAACTTTTGGAAGTGGGTCAAATCAACTAGTTTTTTGACATTTTCTGTTGCAGAGGCGCGCCTGGAGAAGAATCTGGTGGCCACCTTCCTGTTGGTGCTGAAGCATTTCCTGCAGAGGCATCTGATCAACCAGGAGAATCTGCTCCACTCACACAGTGTTGCTACACTAGGAGGCCTGCTGCAGAAGGTCTCTGTTTAATCATATTTCTAATAGTGAAAGCATACTCTTAAGGTGTTTCAGTCTCTTTGCTTCCATTTGTCTGAAGAGAAACTGTAAAAGTATGTTCTTCTCTCATGCAAACTAGTTTGAAACAGAAAAGGAAATATTAAGGAGGCAGTCCCTTTTTGACCGCCTGCTATTTGTGACCTTGAAACAATGCCTCCTGGTTATTTTAATCCGCTTTGTATTTAAATTGTGGCTGTCAGTTTTCTTCCTCCGTCCGTCTGATGTGTGGTTCCTTGTCTTGCCTGAATACAAAAAAAAGCGATGTTGGGCTGTGATCTAGAGGGGAAAGATTCAAAGCATTGAGTATGATTTACAAATCAAGCGCAAATCTTAATCATAATATTTATCCATGCAAAAAAAAACATAAGCCTCTTTTTGTTTTTCACTCTATTTAAACTGGATTATTTCTGTGCTGCAGCAACAAAGTGAGACCTTCAGCCGATCTGACTTTCACTGTGTTTCTAGAATCCACACAGAGCTTCATGTTCATCGACGTCTCCCCAGTGAAAGCAAACGACCTCAGACAGCTTTTGTCCCCTTGTTGTATTTTCTTTTTATGCCCTCGTCCGTGTTCATTACTCGTCCTTTCTCCTCAGCTGCTTCAGAACTTATTTCTTTTCCAGCTGTCTTTGTGTGTCAGGGTTGAACTTTTACACTCTGGGAAAATTAAAAGCGTCCACAGAGACACAGATCAAAGATAATGTCTTAGAAGTGGTGATAGCTGCTAACCACACCCTGTAAATTGTAAAAGTGTAGATAAACAGCCAATGTGTTTCCATTGACCAAAATGTTCCTTATCTTTCCTGTAGACGTTCTGTTTATCAGAACTCATTTTCCAACAAGCCTCCAAATGGTTATCGGGGGTTACATTACCTACATAAACATATTTAATCCTTGTTTATTCTGTATTTCTGTTGCTGAAAGGTCTGTTTTCTAACCCTTTAATTTGTCTGCTTTCTTTTCCTTTCAGTGTTTTGATTATTATTGTACATTAAGCTCTCTCTTATCTTCAAAAAAACAGATATTTGGGCATAAAGTAAAAGGCAGTAAGTGTTCTTTAGTATGAGTAAAAGTGCAACATCCAATGCATCTTAATTTTGTGTGTTTGCAGTTGCCGGCTGGCCACGTGGACGTCAGCGTTCTCGTCGCCGTGCAGCTTCTGATCGAGCAGGTGACGTACGAGAAGAACCAGGCTCTGCTGCAGCAGCTCCACACACATCTGCTGTTCAACTTCAACATCTGGAACAAAGGAGACTTCCCTCTACGCATAGGTTAGATCGCCGTTCCTTATCCTGTTTTGGTGTGAGAGCCTGTTTTAATGAGGTCGAAACCTTTAGCCTGTTGTTCTGTGATCTAACGCAGGTCACATCCAGTACATGTCCACGGTCATCAAAGACAACAGAAAGCAGTTCAGGAAAAAGTACGGCGTTCAGTTCCTTTTGGACAACGTGCGCCTTTATTACGGGTGAGTTCCAATTTCCAAAAGGTTATATCGCGCCCAGCATTTAGTCCCCCACCGAAACCTCGACTTAAAGGGATACATACAGACATTTACTACAACACATACGGCCGTTTTCTCAACTGATTCAGAGATTTCTTCCAGAAGGAATTGGCGTCTTGGAAATTGATGATACAAAGCTGAATGCAAATGGGTGAAGTTTTCCCTTTTAATCGTCTTTCTCTCCTCTGCAGGAAGAACGGCAATAAAGAGAGCGACCTGAGCGAGGACGACGTTCGAACCGTCAGGGCGTCTCTCTGCGGCCTCATCAAGTACTACATCAGCAAGGGCATGTCCCAGGACGAGATGCACAGCATTCTGGGATATATCGCTGCCATTGGGGACGAGGAACAGGTGAGGCACTTTTTAGAAATTCTTCTAATAAGCCATGTGTTCATAAGTTCAGCTGTTTCTTCCAACCTCTCTGCATTAACCTAACCTGCTAACCTCTGTTGGCGTTAGCCATCAGCCACTGCTTCCTGACACAAACACCTCTTCAGATGAGGTTTTCCCACGAGTCTGTATCTGTCAGTTTGTTTCTTTGTGTGTGAAATCCATTTCCTCTTCTTGCCACACCTGCTCTCTCTCTCTTCCCTTTTTTTTCACTTCTGTCTCATGTTTTGCATTTTTGTCCGTCACTTTGCATATCCTCTTACAGCGCTGTACTATATGTGGAAGCTGACATCACACTTTACGAGCATATGGTCGATACGATCCTCTCCCCCCGCTCTGCATCTGCTGCCACTCTGATAATATTTACTCGTGCATCAAGCCAGACAGGCCTCTAATGCCATACACAAGAATTACCAAATCCTAATCTCTATATGAGGATTATTTTTAAATGTCCAGATACAGATATCGCAATCAAATCACTAAGTTTGACACCAGAAACAGCCTCCCTTTTATTTCATTTATATTTGGTTAAAGACGCAAAGAGCTGGCATGTGTATTTTCTTCTCAATCTTGAAAGCTTAAAAAAAAATCCTCTGTGATTGTGTGTGTGTGTGTTGCAGTTGTGTGGATTGCTGGAGATGCTGCTCAGCCTCCTCCAGAGCAGCCCGGCCCGGGACCAGATCTTCCTGCTCCTCTTCGAGCCGGGCGCCGCCGACTCCTGCTACGCTCTCCTGCTCAACAACAAGCACTCGGATCGACTCCGAGAGCTCGTCTTCAAGGTCAGTAAATCCCTGACTACTAAAAAAAAAAAAAAAAAAAGTATTGAGTACATTTCTTTGACTTAGAAAAAAACATGTGCCAAGTTCAGGAATAAAAAAACAGAAGTTAGCCGAGAATCTGCTGAACCTCTCAGGATTGTTTTGTACACATAATGATCAATATCAGTATTTTCCTGTAAATGACGAGAGATTCCTCTTTTTCTTTTTTTTCTGCCCCTCAAGTTGTTCGAACGCATGCTGCGCTGCGACCGCGTCTACGAGAGGAACAAGCAGCGTTTACGCCTGAGGGAGGCAGGTTACGCCGGCCTGTCGCTGCTCTTCTCTGAACTCCACATCACTCCCACTCTGATCCGCTGCCTCCTCAACCAGGTCCTCCACACAGGTCGGATTTCCCCCTTTCCCCTTTCTTCTTTTAAAGACGCTCCTTGTATTGATCCAGCGTAGGATTGATCATTTAATCGATCAGTCTGTCTTTATTTGTCTCGCTGCTTTGATTTTCTTTTTTGCAGCCGCTTCATTATCCGCTCACATATGGTCCTTTTGAGTTAATGAAATCAATCCTATGAGTCCTCAAGGAGCACCACTCATACTGATTGTTGTCATTGAACAGAGAAGCTGTGTTGATTCAGCTCCATGAATCACCTCATACATTTAACACTCAGTGTGTTCCCCTTTTTTTGTATTCTGGACAGATCACATGGTGAACTACAAAGACCTGATGTCTCTGGTCCAGCTCACGCACCGGGCCGGAGCGAGCGTGCGCCTCATCGTCTGCAAGAGGGTGAGCAAACACCTGAGACGTCTAAAACCTGCAGTTAGCACACTTTTAATTAGCAGCAGACACGGGAAACGAGCGATTGATTGGTATCGCCTGAAGCTTTCTACCCTTCTATATCCTCGCCTCTCTTTATGCTGGATTCCCTTCATCCATTATTTACTCACACACACACACACACACACACACACACACACACACACACACTGGGGCGTCTGTGAGTCAATGGGAGAGTCGTTCATCTCTCTTCCTGCAGTCACATGTTCAAGTATGAACGGTTGAATGTGACCTTTTTTAAAATGCATTGCTGGTTGAATTGGTGCAACCTGACTTCCTGTTGATAACTAAATAAAACAAACAATAACTCAGCAGCTACGAGATAGATAGATACTTTATTGATCCCGAGGGAAATTCAAAACATCCAGTAGCAGGTTACAAAGACGTACATGACATGAAACATTTGTTAAAAATTAAATCATAAAACCGACGCCCCCTCTCCCATACATATATATTAACCTGAAAAAAAGATTTAAAGAATCCCCCTAGATGAATCAAACTTAAACTGTGCAATTAAAAATAGACTTATACAAGAAATGTACATAACCCGTGCAGGGATAAAAATATATGTGTAATTTAAACAAGAACCTGTGAACAGTTGAGGAAAAAAATCTGTAATTAGACCTGAATATAAAAAAAAAATAAGAATAAAAAAGTGTTAATCTTCTGAAGTTGTGTTGTTTATATATGTACAGCAATGTTTAAAAAGTAAATAACAGTCAGTGCAAACATTAAAGGTGTGATTTAAAGAAGCTAAGAAAACAGAGAAGTCATTCTTCATAGCTTCCCTAACTTCCCTCTTTTTCTTGTTCCATTATGATGGTTCACTGTCATTTAAAGATCTGTTTGTTTTTGTGTCAGCGCCCAATTAGCTCTGAGTGTTTATTTGTCTTGTTTTTGTAAGAAGACAGTTTGTTGAAATGAAACCTCCTCCTTTCCAAATACTCAAACTCCTGCAGCACAGGAGGAAACTGTTTATCTGGATGTTTCAGTTCTACATTTTGAGCAGATTGTTGAGTCATTAGCAGTCGAAGTTCAGCTTTGAAGATTGTCGGTCATGACTCTTCCTCCGCAGGTGTCGTCAAACTTTCACCTTCCTCCTCTTCTGTCTGCAGGTGTACCAGCTGCTGCAGTCCCAGCAGGACGCCGCCGTCCAGATTTCAAAGCAGCGGTGTTGGCAGGACACTCTGATGCGTCTGTACCTGCGGGGTGAAGGCTCTTTACCGCTGCGGAGCGCCGACACCGTCAGTGCCTGCAGCCTGGATTTGAACCGGCCGAGCGGCGGCGGCTGCGCCAACCGCCTGGAGCTGCCGCTGGACAGGAGGGGGCGGGCGGGCAGCGCGGGCCGCCTCGACCGGCTGGAGGACGACCGCCTCAGCGTAGGCGACGCCCGCTCTGTGGACAGCATGGAGAACGGCGACGTCATCTCTCTGCTGGACACGCCCTCGTCCTCTGCCTCCGCGGAGCCGCAGCTACACGGCAAACCCTGGGTGGTGGGGAAGTCGGGGGGCTTGGTGCTGGATCTGTCACATCTGCAGGCCTACGAGGGAGCAGAGAGCGGCAGCCAAACGCCGGGCAGCATGCCCAGCACGCCATCGCCTCTCGAGACCTCAAAGCCCTTCCCAGGGGGCTCTGGGGACAGAGACGCGTCTTCCTCTATGACTGAGGACAGCTTCCTGTTCAGTGACAACATCTCACTGGGGGAGTCCTTCAACAATGCTGAGGTGAGACGGCTTCTGCAATATATAACGCTCCATTAATCCTGCAGGAATCATGTTTTTATTCACTACAATTTGGTGTCACTTGTCTCGTGTCGTCCCTCTTCTTGGAGTTCTGTATCCCGCTGTGTTCCTCTTATTCAGCCTCTTAACTTCCATTTCCTGTGACTATCATTCATGTCATGAGCTCCGTTGAGAGACGTCATGAAGTGGTGATGCAGTGAGTCAAATCTGTTGAAAGCGCTGTTAAATTACCATATTGACATTTCAATCAATCAATCAGTCAAACTTTATTTATATATAGCACCTTTCAGTTCAAAGTGCTTTACAAGAGTGCAGAAAGTAGCTTATAAAATCATTGAGAGACACCAATAAGAATTGAATCAAATAAAAATAAAACACGACACATAAAAGCAATAAGATAGTAAAATGAATACATAGAAAAATATTTAAAATTGGAGTGTAAAATAATGTTAAGATTTGAATTTATATAAAGCACTATATAAAAGCCAGACTGAATAAATTAGTCGACTTCTTTTACCTGCATGTAAACAGCTTTGCTCCATCTAAAGTACTTTTTTAAAATGTGAGATTAATATCACCTAAAATGAGCTTAAACAGTTTTAATTAAGTCTGTTAAAGGAGCCAGGTAGTAGAGCCTCCCCCCCGCTGTGTCTTTCTTTTATATAGTAGTCCACATCTTGAGGTTGCTTTAATTCTGCTAAACGGCGAGTGCTTCCAACTCAGCAGGTGAAAATGTCACCGCCACCTCAGGGAGCCCCAGTGCTGACTTTCATCTAATGGACTCTTTTTAGTCATTTGTTCCCAGAGGGGCCGAAATTGGACGAGAGACTACGGTCTTGTTCTCCCCCAGCAGCCCGGCTGTCAAATGTAGAATAAATGTTTCATTTTCAAAGTACCTCGAGCGCAGCAAAGCTTTTGAGATTAGAGTCGGGGATCATACTTAAACTGAGGTCTGTCACAAGGCTTCAAGAGGAATCATCATGCATTAAGTTCTGAGTTAAGGAATATTATCATCTGCACACAGGAGGTAACCTACCTTCTTCTTGTGTCATTTCATTTCTTTCCTGCATGCACTTTAACACTAGAGCAATTCAGTCTCTAATAACCCTCTTTCTGCTTCTTTGGTGTGATGTCTCCCTCTAGAGGGCAGAGGAGGAACTGTGCAACATGCTGCTGGAGATAGTCCTCTGTGTGATGTGGCGGGGAGTGGAAGGTTCTGATGACTCGGCGTGGCTGGAGCGCGGTCAGGTCTTCTCGGCGCTCACCAAACTCGGAACCGCCAACGAGCTGCTGCTACCCGTCGACCAAATCAAACTCAGGTCAGCCTTTTTTTTTTTTTTTTTTAATCCGCTACCAGACCATCTGAAATCAAGAACGAACGCCTTCCAGAGACAAGCTAGTGAACACTTTTCTGGGTTTGGGTTTCAGCTTAATGGAGCGCATGTTGGAGTGGGCGGTGAGCGATAACCGCGAGGCTTCGGCCGCCACGCTGCCGCAGCACACGGAGAACGCGGTGCGGCTGCTCCACGTGGTGCAGGACTTCCTGCAGGCGGAGGGCCTCGTCAATCCGGCTCTGTGGACGGAGAAGGTGCTGGAGGAGACGGTGACGCTCATGGACAGCCTCATGGTGTGGTACACGTCCGGCACCCAGTGGTTCCAGCTCTCCCAAGTGGGACTGAGGCTGCTGCTCGGCTTCATGGCGCAGGAGGACCCCGAGGTGAGCTAGTTTCACCAAATCGAACTCTGCCCTTTTGTGTTTGTCCAATCACAACCATTCCATATCCTTTGTGCTCAGGTTTGCGCCATGGCCACCGCCAAGCTCAACGGCATCCTGCAGACCAAAGAGGTGTCCAGCCAGGACGAGGCCTGCTACCTGCTGGGCAAGGTCGAGAGCATCCTGCGGCGCTCCATCCAAGAGCAGACCGAGGAGACGTACTCCTTCCTGGTTCCTCTCCTGCGAACGCTGCTCTCCAAAGTGCACCGCCTCCTCTACATGGAGCTGCACCTCCCCCAGCTCCCGGACACCAACGGCAGCCCGTCCTTCTTCGAGGACTTCCGGTTATACTGCGACTCACCTGAGTGGCGCGTCTACCTCGACAAATATGTACGTTGATCGACCTTTAACCCTGTACTTTAATTTATTGGATGTAATGCTAGTGTGTAAATTTAACTTTCTTTGCCTTTAGATTATTCCGTACATGAAGCAGTATGAGATTGAAACATTCAGCCAGGGTCACGAGACCATGGCTCTCTTCTGGAAGGAGTGCTACGAGGCCTTCATGGTCAGCCTGCACAAGCGGGAGCGGGAGAGAGGAGAGAGCAAGATCCGCTTCCAGGTAAAGCTGCATCCCCACCACAGGATCTTTTGATCAAATGTGTTTACTACCCCCACTGTTTCCACTGTAATAATGCAAATCACATGTCAATAATAACGCACACCATGTTGACTTCACGCTCAAACTCTTCTTCCAGGAGCAGTTTGTGGAGCCTTTCTCTCGCCGAGGACGACAGGAGAACCTGCGCTACAACAGCATGTTGAAGCAGCAGCACAGCCAGAACAGTGCCACCCTCAGGCAGTGGAAGGCAGCGCGCCGGGGTCTGGTGTGCGAGAGGGGGCCGTGGACCGAGAGGTACTGACATCGACTGTCTACTCCCCCACTGTTTCTCCTGAAATAATTCAAATCACGTCAATATAAATGTTGACTGTATTGATGCGTACAAACTAGAAAAAAGTCCATTTGTGTGATGATGCAGTCCAGATAAAGATAATGTCTGTCCATGGTGTTTGCTACCATATCTAACAGGCAGCAGGATGAGATGCACTGGAGGGTGTCGAGTGCTGAAAACTTCTCCCGCATGAGGCTGAAACTGGTCCGAAATTACAACTATGACCCGCACCGAGAGGCCAGCGCTCTGAGAGACAACCTCGGTGAGACATTCTTGCTCATACTCACGATCTTTGATTCAGTCTCTCCATTGTTTACTTGAATATTTGCATCAGAGCAAAACTCCAAAATATCCTCAAGAGATTTAGCTCTATTTGACAAAGTGCCCGCTCCTCCTCAGTGAAAAGACGTGATGATGAAGTGTGTGTTCAGAATGATATAACCAGACTCATCCAGCATGTCCTTATTAAACAGATTAGGAAAGGGCTGCCATTGAAAATCCTCTTTAAGCCGAATGTATGTCAAACCCTTCCATCGCCTGTATGATGATGCGCTGTGCTTGTTTGTTTGTTTTTCCTTAGTCAGGGCGCAGATGACCTAGTGGTTAGGTCGCGTACTGCTGCGCTCATTTAGACTTTATCAGGGGAACCAATACTTGTGGGGGGGCATCCAATGATCACACTTAAAATACCATCAATGATAGAATCTGAGACCTCCTGGCAAATGTCGGCCATGTTTTAATGAAGGGAGATCTTCCACTTCTGGATTTTGGCTCATTTTCAAATGATATGCCCCAAGGTTGCATCTTCTTCCTGAATATTTCAAACATAAGCAACTATTTTTTTTTTCAAACACCGATCTTACACTTCAAATGGGAAATATTATGAAATATCCACTTTTACTTTTTGAACATTTATTTGGGTAACCTGAGTGTCTACTGACCCACAAAATGTGAAGTAAACCCATCCAGTCCTTTGTTTGTGGTCTGCATAAGTCTTACAACACAGAGAAAAATGCTCCGTTTCAAATGTGCTCTCCTTGTGATGTCACAGTGGGATTCTGGTAAAAATAATCCCCTCCCCTCTCCTGGTATCTCCCCCCATGGACTCCACCCCCAGACTAGAACAAAACTTTTTTTCTCGCTATGGAGGAGTGATGTCTGCCGGGGAAAACTCAGGGGGGGGGTCATTGCATTTAAAGAGACACACACACCAAAACAGAGCGTTCTGAGAGAGCTGGTTTATACAGGCTCACAAACCTCCTCTGGTGCTTGATTCATGTTATATTTTGACCAAAGCACAGCACAGATGTTTCATTCAGACCACAGGGGACTGTTAGAAAAAGTGGAGAAGGGGGATAATATGTCCTCTTTAAGTTTTTTTCTGAGATTAGATCTCTCATGCTCCTTCGGGTCTGCCTTCATGCTGTGCGTTCGCTCTCTTAATCTAAATTTATATTTTTTAATAACGAGACGCTAGCGGGAGTGTTGCCGGAGCTAATGAAACCACCTGGCGTGCGTCAAAATGAAAATAAATTTAGAAAATCTATTTAAGTTTGGAAGAGGAGGAAACCAAAAAAAAGGTTTGATTCCAGTCCTGGCATATTAGCTGGAACTCCTTGTTTGGATGCCTCGTGTGACTTTTAAAGCTCCTCCTGTCTTCCTCGCCTCGCCCAGGTGTCCATCAGCAGCGTGTGCACTCGGACTCTCTGCTGCTGGAGGCTGTGAAACAGGTCAAAGTCAGCGACCTGGAGGACGACATCCTAGAGCTGCCGGAAGACGACCCTGCTGCCGCCAACAACCAGTCAGTCCCTGTATACAACCACGGCATTGAAGCATTCATCACTAAGGGTCATGATTTACAGCCTCCTGTGTCTTTGTCAATGTCGTGCAGAGTGGAAGCAGAGGAGGCGGGCCAGAAGGAGAAGCTGGTGCTGTGGGAGGACTGCGAGCTGGTGACCGTGGTCGACGTGGTTCCAGGCCGCCTGGAGCTCACCACCCAGCACATCTACTTCTATGACAGCAGCCAGGAGAAAGAGGAAGGTGAGGCCAGACGTGAGAGAGGAAGATGAGAAGATTTAGTTTAAAAAAAAACAAAAAACGTTCTCTTACATCATCTGTGTTGTCTTCCTGAAAGGAGTGGGCCACGACTTCAAATGGCCCCTGTCTCAGATCCGAGAGGTCCACCTGCGCCGGTATAACCTCCGCCGCTCGGCTCTGGAGATCTTCCTCATCGACCAGACCACTTACTTCCTCAACTTCAAGAAGGAGACGAGGAACAAGGTGTACAGCCGCATGCTGATGCTGCGGTCCCTGAGCCTTTACGGAACCAGATCGCCGCAGGAGCTCCTCAAAGCTTCTGGACTCACACAGGTCAGGACAGCGCACTCTCACATCAAAAAAGTCAAATCCACTTATAACTTAGTCATGTATATTAACACATCATGTATCTCATTTTATAGTGAATCATTCAAAAATAATGAAGAGCTCCCCGAAACATGCCTGTGACTATTTCAGCCCTGCTCAGAACGTCTTGTTTCTGTGTCTGTAGCTTTAAATATGTAAATGAGCTGTGTCTGACCACGCCCCCTCTCTGGAAGGGCTCGGGCTTTCTCGCTCCATGTCCTCTTATTTAAGTTGAGAAGGCAAGACTCAGAGGGCAGAACTAACACCTAGCTGTGGGAGTGTCACCCACTTGTGGGAGGGGCTACTGCCCTTTGTGATGTCATGAAGGGAAATAATATGTGAACTTCTTCTTCTTTTCTTTTTTTTTTACAGAAATGGGTGAACAGGGAGATCTCCAACTTCGACTACCTGATGCAGCTCAACACCATCGCAGGCAGAACGTACAACAACCTGGCTCAGTATCCAGTGGTATGCTCCTCCTCCTCCTCTTTTTTTTGTCAAAGGCAGAGTTTTCTAATTCTAGCTCCCTTCCCCGCTCTGGGCTCCTTCAAACGCCACGGTCCTCAAACGCATGCAAGAACGCCGCCGGACTACAACTGCTTCATAACAGAGCAGAGGGTGGAACCTCAGCGTAGTGCTTTCAACTCTATTCATCGGTGTTACCTCATGTGTCATGTGTCCGGACAGCAGCTGGAGATTTATTGATTGCCGCTTACAGACCGCTTTAACGACTATGGATCAAATGATCAACACCTACCTTCAACATCCTGCTGAACATTTATGGTTTGTAGATTGATGTTAATAATTGAACTAAATTGTGAACTGTGTGTGTGTGTGTGTGTGTCTAGTTTCCCTGGATCCTAGCCGACTACACCTCAGAGGAGCTCGACCTTTCGGACCCTCGGGTTTTCCGGGATCTGTCCAAACCCGTGGCCGTTCTCAACGAACGTAACGCCAAGGCGGTTCGAGAGAAGTACGTTTCAACTGTTTTGAAAAAAATAAAATAAAATTCAACTTCAATCAAAACTCTAAAAGAATTTAAATGATAAAACAAGAAATTGCTGCCCAACAGGTATGAAAGTTTTGAGGACCCTACGGGCACCATCGACAGGTTTCACTACGGCACACACTACTCGAACGCAGCCGGTGTGATGCACTACTTAATCCGAGTGGAGCCCTTCACCTCGCTACACATCCAGCTGCAGAGTGGACGGTACTGCAACACCTTCTATACAAATATATCTATATCTATATAAAACACCCTTTGTTCATTTGGATTCATTCAACAGTTTTTGTTTGTTTGTTTGGATCCCCGCCTTACCTCATATCTCTGCCTCTGCTCAGGTTCGACTGCGCCGACCGCCAGTTCCACTCCATCCCCGCGACGTGGCAGACCCTCATGGACAACCCCAACGACGTCAAGGAGCTCATCCCCGAGTTCTTCTACTTCCCAGAATTCCTCGAGAACCAAAATGGTGAGCGGTTGAACGAGCATCCTCTACAAATCCTCGTCATGCATTTCCTGAATGATGTCACAAAATGCCTCCTTTTGATTCTCCTGGAGTAATATTTAGCTTCTATCTTTCCCTTTCTATTTATTTCTGTCACCAGGCTTCGATCTGGGTCGCCTGCAGATCTCTAAGGAAAGGGTAAATGATGTCGTTCTGCCGAAATGGGCCAAATCCCCGGAGGACTTTATCTACAAGCACCGCAAAGCCCTGGTGAGAAGCAGCTCTGGAACGACTTTGTTCTTAAGGCAGGGGCGTGTCCAGAGGTTTGTCCAGGGGGGTCCCCCCTTAAATTCTGATTGGCCACCCCAAAATATAAATCTGTGATTGGCTAATATGCCAATTCTGAGGCAGGACTTAAGTACAAATCAACTATACATGAAAAATCTGGACACGCCCCTCCTGTCTGGGAGAATTCTGGTAAGATAAAGAAAGATATTGAATGAACTCTAATGATCACCATGACCTCGGCATCAGCAGCCATGTGTGTGGTTTTTTTTATTTTTTACTGTGTTTGTTTTTGCAAGCGCACAACTATATTGTTTATTTCTACGTTTTAACAGGAGTCAGAGTACGTCTCGGCGCACCTCCACGAGTGGATCGATCTGATCTTCGGCTTCAAGCAGAGGGGCCCTGCAGCCGTGGAGGCTCTAAACGTCTTTTACTACTGCACATATGAAGGTGAAACGTCCAGAACCGCTGCGACTATCTCACTGCACATCAGTGTTTATCAGACGTTCATTTTTCTCCCTCAGATGTTGGAAATATTTAATGTGGAGCGAATGTCGACTAAACGTGTGTTCCTTTGTTTGTTATTATTGTGGATTTTTAATGTGTTTTTGTGTCGCAGGGGCCGTGGACTTGGACGCCATCACTGACGAAAAGGAGCGTAAGGCCGTGGAAGGAATGATCAGCAACTTTGGACAAACACCTTGCCAGTTACTCAAGGTGAAGACAGAAATGACCTTTGTGATCTAGGAATGCAGTTATTGTTCTTAATGCTCTTTTTATTGATTTTATTTTCTGTGGTATCTCATTTTGTTTAACTCGTTGTTTCTCATTTATGAATGTTTTCTCGGCATCATTGTAAATGAGCGTCGCCCTCAATGACCTCTCCGAGAACTTAGATAAAGGTTGATGATGATGAGGATGATAACTCATTTTGACTTGTCGACGTGTGTGTGTGTGTGTGTGTGTGTTTAGGAGCCCCACCCTGTCCGTCTGCCTCAGGAGGAAGTGGAGAAGCGGAAGGCTCAGCTGGACTCGTGTCCCCTCAGCATGTTCGAACACCTCAGCGACCTCAAGTCCTTCTTCGTGGAGGTTTGATCTCTCACATGGTCATTAGAAAATATGTGAATCTGCTGAAACATCTCAGGAGCACAGACGTGGACATGAGGGACAACAATCCATTGAAAGTTTCTTGTTAACTGTCACAGATTTTTCAAATTAACACATCAAATATGACTAAAATATCACAGCGTCTCAATGCAATTTGAGCCGACTTTGCCTTTAATTATCTCTAAAACTATACAGTAAAAGTCTGCTGGAACGTCTCAGGGCCACAGACAGGGACCTTTCAATAATCCATTGATATGTCTCGTTAACTGTAATGGATTTTTCAAAATAAAAGATCAAACATGACTAAAATATCAAATACACAACGAAAAAAAAAAAGCAGAAAACGAGACTAAAACTGTCTGAACTAACTTGGTGTTATTATAATGATCTTATCTCTTGTTCACGCTGTAGGGCATCAGTGACAATGTGCCGCTTGTTAAGGCCGTGGTGCCAAAGAATCAGTCGCATTCCTTCATCACCCAGGGGAGCCCGGACACCATGGTGAGCTCTTCATCTTTTCATCACTTTAATTCGATTTTTCTACTTTTCTGAGATGTGGAAAAATTATAATAAAAAAATGTTCACTGAGTGGATTTCGGTGTGTGCATTGTCTCTAGGTTACTGTGAGTAAAAACTGCCTGGTTGGAACCCATGGGTGGCTGCCTTACAACAAGAACATCTCCAACTACTTCACCTTCATAAAGGATCCCACCGTGTCCAACAGCAAGTAAGAAAGAACACGTCTTCTGACGCTCTCCATCACTCTGTCATCGCTTTTTTCCCTTTTTGCATTGACTTCCTCCTCTCTTCATCGTCACTCAGGACGCAGCGTCTCCTCTCCGGGCCCTTCGCTCCAGGCGTGGAGGTCACGGCGGGGCTGTTCGTCGTCTCCCACGATGGGAAGCTGCTTTTCAGCGGTGGCCACTGGGACAACAGCCTGCGGGTCACCTCGCTGGTTAAGGGCAAGACTGTGGGGCAGCACATCCGACATATGGGTAAAAACACACACACACGCTGTGCATCAGAGGAGAAAAGTCGGAAAGCATTTTGACTTGGGCCACGTCCCAAATCTTGCAACGTTTCTCGCTGTCAAACTCGATTTTAGAGTGAAATAAACATGGCAGCCGACGGGCGGTTTTTAGACCTGAAAATTCACAATGAAAGGTGGATTAAAAAACATGGAGACACAATGCACTCATACATGTTAGAGTGTGAGCTGGAGGTGAGTTTAAAGATAAATATACAAGGTCAGGGGTTTGATCCCCAGCTCCTGCAGCCACATGTCCGATGTGTCCTTGGGCAAGACGCTTAACCCCACGTTGCTCCAGCTGCTTTGTCTGAATGAGCTACACAAGCTCAAGTCCATTTACCTTCAGGAAATTTGAGTGTCTTCCATTGTTGTACATGTTTCCTCTATTCTCTTACTCTGTTCATCTTGTGTTTCCACTTCCCCCTCCAGACATCGTGACCTGCTTGTCAACAGACCACTGTGGCATCCACCTGATCTCCGGCTCCAGAGACACAACCTGCATGGTGTGGCAGGTCCTGCAGCAGGTCAGGACAACCATCATTGATTACTTCCACAAAAAAAACTGAAAATAATCATCTCTGTTTTGATGCACTGGTAGTAAAGGGGAAGTAGTCTTTTTTTCAATTTGAGGATTATTGGGTTTGATTTGTTTCCTCAGGGAGGGGCTCCTGTGGGTCTTCATCCCAAACCGGTTCAGGTGTTATACGGACACACAGACGAGGTGGTCAGCGTCAGCATCAGCACAGAGCTGGACATGGCTGTGTCCGGATCCCGGGTAAGAGCACATTCCCACGAGTCATCGGTCCAATCTCCTCTGAGTAAAAGAACGACGCTGCAACCTCGTGCCCTCTCAAAACGATTCAATCACATGCTTTGTTTGTGAAAAAAACAACAAGTTAAGACTCTCACACAGTGTCCTGAATGTGTGTACAGTACGGGTGTTTGAATGTAAAGAGATTTACAGGGTTTTAAACATTTTGTAATGTTGGGTTATTCAGTGGCTTTAAATACCATTAATTAGCAGTAACAAGAATTATGCACCTTAAGCAGCAGCAAAGGTTACAATGCAAGTTCCAGTTTCTGTAATTTTGCTGGAAATTAAGTAAATACTGAGGCTTTTCTTGAAACGTTTTCAGCTGAATGGAACTTTTTCTCTTTACAGAAAGTTGTACAGTCATGATTGATTAGAAGCTTGGAAGCTAAATGGCATATCTGATTTTTTTTTTAAATGTAATCAAGAGCATAAATTATTGTCTTTTTCTTGTTGCTCATTTAGTAAATGTGAGGTACAGCTCATGATTTAAGGGCTCTGAAACTCTGGTGCCAGAGATTGTTTGTTTTAGTTTTTTCTTTTGCAATGCATCTTCAGACCCCCCTTTTAGTGGCTCGCGACCCCCCGTGGGGTCCCGACCCTCACTTTGGGAAACACTGTTTTTTTGGGGGGGGGGGTTTCCCCACAAAGAGCTACAAAGCTGTTTGAAACGTGTTCTCTCGCTCTGTGCTGCAGGACGGGACGGTGATCATCCACACGGTGCGTCGGGGTCAGTACATGCGTTGCCTGCGGCCTCCCTGCGACAGCTCCCTGCCGCTCTCCATCCTCCACCTCGCCGTGTCGTGGGAGGGTCACCTGCTGGTGCACACCTGCGTCGAGGGCAAAGCGACACTCAAGGTGCACACGCAGGGTTTTTATTTTGGATCTTGTAATTAGAAACAGGCAAAGAGACAGCTATATATGGAGGCTGTAGTCCTCAAAGCGGGCGGACCAGGTTCAAATCCAGCCGCACAGCCATTGCACTCTCAGCACCACCGAGGAGAGAGAGACAGAGAGAGAGAGAGAGAGAGAGAGAGGGGGAGAGACAGAGAGACAGGGAGAGGCAGAGACAAAGACAGAGACAGAGACAGGGAGAGAGAGACAGAGAGACAGAGAGAGAGACAGGGAGAGAGCGAGAGAGAGAGAGAGAGAGAGAGGGAAAGACAGAGAGAGAGACAGGGAGAGAGCGAGAGAGAGAGAGAGAGAGGGAAAGACAGAGAGACAGAGAGACAGGGAGAGAGAGAGACAGGGAGAGGCAGAGACAAAGACAGAGAGAGACAGGGAGAGAGAGACAGAGAGAGAGACAGAGAGAGAGAGAGAGAGAGAGGGAGAGAAAGAGAAAGCTGACCATTCAGGTCACATAGAAGTTGGATGATGCAAACTTGTACAGAGTGGCTGTGATTGGCTAGCTAACACTAATAGTTTTTTTTGACTCAGGCCGAATGATTTTTATTTATTTATTTATTTTCATACCTAGAAAGGGGCGGGGCTTACATTTATTTTGATTTATGTTTCAACTGTCAACTTTACTCTGACCCAAAATGTCCTGAACTGAATATTTGAATCACTCAGTATTCTTTTTTTTTTCTTATTCCCAGGATAAAAACGCTCTCCATCTTTATTCTGTGAACGGGAAGCACCTCTGCAGCGAGCCCCTGAAGGAGCAGGTGACTGACATGTGTGTGTCAGGGGAGTACGTGGTCATCGGCAGCGAGCAGGGTTACCTGTCCATCCGAGACCTCTACAGGTAACGTCTTCAGTTCTTCGCTAGTCAGAAATAAGCCTTCATGCATAAACATATAACGTCTCTATCTTCCCTCTCTGCAGTCTCTCTCTGAGTATAGAACCGATGGCCATGCGTGTGCCTGTGCGTTGTGTCGCCGTCACCAAGGAGCAGAGCCAAGTTCTGGTGGGCCTCGACGATGGCAAGCTGATCATCATCGGAGTGGGCAAGCCGGCAGAGGTAAAGAACTCGCTGAGGAACTACATCGCGCAGAGCCTGGAGGGATCGCAGCTCATGGCCTCCCCTCTGCTGGCGCCGCTCCGGGCTCGCTCGCCGACCCGCCTGCTGCACCAGCGCGACCAGCTGGTTTTCACCGCCGCCTCCTCTAGCACCCTCAAACCCTAAGCAGCTTCCAAGCTCCCTCCCCTCTCTCTGACATCACCGCGCACGTCTGACACACGCCGATTAACCGCCGTCACCTCTCCTTCTCAGGGATGGTCGTTCCCCCCACGGTCACACCTCGCACGCACACATTTAAAAAAAAAATCTCGCCATTCAGAGTGAACACATTCCGAGCAGAGAACTGTGACAACTCATCCTGCTTACCTCATCCCTGTATGTTCCCAAGATCCGGCATCTGATCAATATTTGACTTGATTTGGCCGTCGACCTTGGATAAGCTCCGCCCCCCTGCTGTTTTACTTAAAGTGTCATGACGTGTACAAATATGCTGTGAAACAAACGTATAAACGCTTCTGCAAACTCAAGCCATACTAACAATGTAGCTACAACCTACTAATGCAAACTAACAACGCAGCGCCGAGATAGACTTCAGTGTTTTAGAATAGAAATATAAAAGTAAGCGTAGGGGTCAGAGGTCGATGCAGGTTTGAATCACCGCACTGTTCATCGTTTCTGTTCAGATTGAATCGAGCTTGAGTTCCTTTGATTTCACTTTTATTGCTTCAACACTTCATGAGTAAATCAAAGCTCAAATGATCTAATCGATCGCTCATGAATCATATCCCTCCTCCTTTTTTTCCCCGTTTTCTTTTACTTCACGCTTTTCTTTCCTCCTCCCTCCCCTCCTCTTCCTCCTCTTCCTCCTCCCTCCCCTCCTCTTCCTCCTCTTCCTCCTCCTCCTCCTCTTCCTCCACTCTTCCCAGATGCGTTCGGGCCAGATCACAAGGAAGCTGTGGGGCTCCAGGAGGGGACTGACCCAGATCTCCTCGGGGGAGACGGCCTACAACACCTAAGCGACCGCGCCCACCCGACTCTCCCTGAGCCCTGCACCACCACCCCCCCCTCCCCCTCCCCTCTCCCCCCTCCATGCACATCCCCACATTCCTGTCGTCCTGTTTGCCTTCATACCTGTCAATCACCACACAACATTGTGAGCGTCACAGACTCTTTTCATCGTCCTCATGTCTGTTTTTGTTTTCTCGTACATTCTGGATCGGACAAACAAGCGCTGGCGCTGGCGTTTAAATCCAGAAGGAACTTCGCATGACTGCCAAACACCGCATCTTCTCTCCTGATTAAGTTGTCCTGATCAGCTCAAATCTGACATCAGATCACTTTGTGTGTGTGTGTGTGTGGTGCATGTGCAGGACAATACCATTCTCTGTCTAAAAAATATATTTTCAAGTGGCCTTTTTTTTTTTTTTTTTTGAAGGCGGATCCCGTCTGTGATCGCCTTACAGCCTTTATGCAGTACAACCGCTCCATCACTCACAAGACCAAACTGTCTGCCTTCTCCTCTGCGTTTTATAAATGTGTATACATGTGCGCGAGGGATTCTTTTTTTTATCATCTGTTTCGTCTGTTTGTTTTCTGCATGTGCCGATTAACATGGCGTCTGTTTGTACGCAGTGCGTTCATGGTCCATTCTGAGATTAGGCAGCACGCTGATGGAGAGATTTTTGACACTGTCTTTGTTTTGAAGATAGCCTCTGTGTCATCCGTCTCACACTACATTCTTAAACAGAAGAAGCTTCTACTACAGCAGTAAAGAGAAGAAGAATTGTTTTTAAGTTACTTGAAGAGAAAAAAAAAAAGACGTTTATTTATTTGTAGCAGTTTTTTTAAGATCACATTTTGAATACACACTAATATGTTATATGTCAAACTCCTCAGACTGTTCTGTAAAAGAAGGAGAAAGAAGAAATCCTCAAGGGCTTTTTGAGATGTCAGCGTTCACAGCAATACAGCTCCGATGGCTGTCGATGCTTTCTTCCTGTCGTTTTCCCGCCACTAAGCCCCGCCTCTATCTCTCGTCTTCCTACAGTAGAATCGCCCCTCCCTCCCTCTAGCCTCAAACTGTCACCACATGTTGTTTTTTCTACATCTCATCGTCATTCCTGCTCATCGTGAAGCGACCGATTTTAGAGATTTAAGTCGCTAAAATATTGTCTGTGTGTGTGAATCGGAATTCTACGATATCCGACTAACACAAAAAGAGCCACAGTATGAAGCTCCTGTGGATCAGACTGTGTGATTGGTAGATAGTTTTGCACCATAACTGTGTGTGTGTGTGTGTGTGTGTGTGTGTGTGTGTGTGTGTGTGTGTGTGTGTGTGTGTGTGTGTGTGTGTGTGTGTGTGTGTGTGTGTGTGTGTGTGTGTGTGTGTGTGTGTGTGTGTGTGTGTGTGTGTGTGTGTGTGTGTGTGTGTGTGTGTGTGTGTGTGTGTGTGTGTGTGTGTGTGTGTGTGTGTGTGTGTGTGTGTGTGTGTGTGTGTGTGTGTGTGTGTGTGTGAGAATATGCAATTGAGGCATGTTTATTTTTTTATAGCCAAATTCTTTGTATGTTTCTGATTCTGTGAACCTGGCATTTTTTTTTTTTTTTTTTTACATGATATTGTAATTATTTAAATTTCACAGAAAGCAAAACGGCCAATCTGTGTTCTTTCTGTAAAAAAACATTTTTTCTTTCATTCACCCTTGTGTGTTGTTTCCGACAAAAAGACCACTGTTTGAGTTGTTCCACAGCTGCAACAAACGGAGTGCCTTTACTATCCCAGTGTGTGATCGACATAGAGCAAGGTTCCTCTCATCGCTGACGCTTACAGTACGACCCCCCCCGACTTCCTCGTCCAATCGAATCAATGCAGCATTCCAGAAGTTTAACCCTCCACCACCGAGAGGAACTTGTAGGACTCAGAAGCGAAGTACTATTTTTGTGTCTTAGCAGCGTTCTCTGTGACTGTCACCAAATGGATGTGTGTATATCTGTGATTATTTATGAATACGGTATATAATGTACAGCATGATTTTTATTTCAGCGTATTTGAAAAATGTACTTTTTGCACTTTCCAGGTACTAAATTGTAACAAATTGTTTTAACTTGCCTCCCTAATCTGTACAAACTGCTTTGTATACACAGGTGGAAAAACGATCATTAAAGTCTTGTCTAAATTTAAACATGGTTTAAACACATTTTTTTATTGGCTGTGGCTCAGTGGTACTCGGGTACTCTTGTCCGATGTTTCCTTTAACCCTGTTTCCACTAAGCGGTCTGGTTTGGTTCAGTACAGTTCCCCAACACCTGACCCCAAGAGGCCTAACCCAAGCAGACGATGTGACAATCTGGACTCTGCCATAAGTGTGTGAATGTGTAGGTGTTACCTGCGATGTAAAAGCACTTTGAGTAGTTACTTCTTTTAACTTTGTTCAGTTGTAAAAAAAAAAGAATAATTCAAACTGATGTAATATGCCAGGTTTATTCAAGAGAACACAGATAATTCAGTGGCATCCAAAACGAATGGAAACTTGTTTGTAGGAAGGATGAACCACCTTCTTAATGCTGTGTTTCTTCATGGTTTTCATGCAGTGATCGGGTACGAGCAGATGGACGCTCTCTTCAGTTCACAGTCGACCGCAGTCCACCAGCTCTGATCTGCAAAAACAGCGGTATAGGGACAGTTTAAAAAAAAAAAGAAAAAGTGGATCACCTAACGACCCTCAGGTATAGCCTCAGACCTTCTCCAATGAAAATGTTCAGGTGTTCTAAAGGGATTTTCCCAGTTGCCCTTTGTGCCACAGGGCAAAGATACCCTCATTCAGGTTAATATTTTAATATCTTATCCACTTTCCATGACGCAGTCAGAGACTTATCTAAGCTCGTAACCTTTGAATGAAAAGTGCTGTTACATCAGTGTTACTTAATAAAGGTCAAGACTGTTTCATAATCGCTGTAATTGTTAAAGGTAATCAATTTTGAACCTATACTAGTTGGAGCTACAACACACCTCACCAAGTGTTGGCTTCAGGGTTTAATGCTCAAGAGTCCAACATGAAGTCACACACTCGCCCTCCAATGGTCAGATATATTAAATATAAAATGAGATCTTACCTATCTTGAACATCTCCACACAAACAGGTTTATCAGTGTGAATGTTGGGGTGACCCGGCATCCAGTCGCTGTATTTCCACTCTGACCCATCCACCCATGATGCCTCCTGATTCTGAGGTGTGCAAAACCAACAACACATGTACAGTTTTAGAAAAATATGCACTTATATAAGCTGGAGTAGTTGCAAAAAAATGGCCCCTTTACACTATAACGCTAAAGAAAGGGCTCAGGGTTGTTCATACTTTGAAGTCCAGGAACAGATGGAACATGTTAAAAGAAAAGGTTGAGGGGTCAATGTTCTACCAAGGTAAGAATAACACTATCTATCTTGTTGATACCATATCAGATGACACTCTCCTTGGCCTGAACGCTGTGTAAGAGTTGTTCCCAATGTGCTGGCGTCGTAGTTAGTAAGCACATAGAAAAGCAAAAAGCAGCTAAAACAGAATTCTTTGTTTCTGAAATTAAAAATGGCTTAAAAAAAAAAAAAAAAAAGGTATACTGTCAATTCAGTTGTATTTTTTGGGCGGGAAAAGGAGGCTGGGTACTGGTGCCAGACATTGTCTGGCAAAATAAAAACAGGGTCACTGATGAGAAGACAAACTTGCCTTGACCATGCCTCCCAGCCAGGTCAACATGGGGTTACTCTCACCACCTTTGGTCACCAGGGAGACCAGGCGTGAATGCAGATCGCCATTTGTTACAGATGCAAGCTCAGCATTTGGCGCAAGAGCTCTGCATAAGTCCTGGAGAACAAATACAAAGAAAATATCTTTGTAAGATTTCATGTGTAAAGCAATGAACAGTCAGAATTTAAGGATTAGGGTTAAAGTTTTAGTATTTCTGATATGGGCTGAACCAATGAAAGTTCACAAGGCTGAAAACAGCTCCTCTGAAAAGTACAGTTTCTAACCTGTGCATCCTGAAAGGCAAGTGGTGTGGGGTTGAACTCGTAGCAGTTTCCATTGATGACCTCCCCTTTACATGCCACAGTCTTTGTTTGGAACCTGGAGGTGGAGCGTTCAGTTCCCTGTCTGAAACCGTCTGGGATGGTCTTAACGGGTTCTGTTCCCTGTCTGAAACCTTCTGGGATTGATCTCATGGGTTCTGTTCCCTGTCTGAAACCTTCTGGGATTGATCTCACGGGTTCTGTTCCCTGTCTGAAACCGTCTGGGATGGTCTTAACGGGTTCTGTTCCCTGTCTGAAACCGTCTGGGATGGTCTTAATGGGTTCTGTTCCCTTTCTAAAACCTTCTGGGATTGATCTCATGGGTTCTGTTCCCTGTCTGAAACCATCTGGGATGGTCTTAACGGGTTCTGTTCCCTGTCTGAAACCTTCTGGGATTGATCTCATGGGTTCTGTTCCCTGTCTGAAACCTTCTGGGATTGATCTCACGGGTTCTGTTCCCTGTCTGAAACCGTCTGGGATGGTCTTAACGGGTTCTGTTCCCTGTCTGAAACCGTCTGGGATGGTCTTAATGGGTTCTGTTCCCTTTCTAAAACCTTCTGGGATTGATCTCATGGGTTCTGTTCCCTGTCTGAAACCGTCTGGGATGGTCTTAACGGGTTCTGTTCCCTGTCTGAAACCGTCTGGGATGGTCTTAACGGGTTCTGTTCCCTTTCTAAAACCTTCTGGGATTGATCTCATGGGTTCTGTTCCCTGTCTGAAACCGTCTGGGATGGTCTTAACGGGTTCTGTTCCCTGTCTGAAACCGTCTGGGATGGTCTTAATGGGTTCTGTTCCCTTTCTAAAACCTTCTGGGATTGATCTCATGGGTTCTGTTCCCTGTCTGAAACCGTCTGGGATGGTCTTAACGGGTTCTGTTCCCTGTCTGAAACCGTCTGGGATGGTCTTAACGGGTTCTGTTCCCTGTCTGAAACCTTCTGGGATTGATCTCATGGGTTCTGTTCCCTGTCTGAAACCTTCTGGGATTGATCTCACGGGTTCTGTTCCCTGTCTGAAACCGTCTGGGATGGTCTTAACGGGTTCTGTTCCCTGTCTGAAACCGTCTGGGATGGTCTTAACGGGTTCTGTTCCCTTTCTAAAACCTTCTGGGATTGATCTCATGGGTTCTGTTCCCTGTCTGAAACCGTCTGGGATGGTCTTAACGGGTTCTGTTCCCTGTCTGAAACCGTCTGGGATGGTCTTAACGGGTTCTGTTCCCTGTCTGAAACCGTCTGGGATGGTCTTAACGGGTTCTGTTCCCTGTCTGAAACCATCTGGGATGGTCTTAACCGGTTCAGCTCCCTTTCTGAAACCTTCTGGGATTGAGCTCATGGGTTCTGTCCCCTGTCTGAAATCGTCTGGGATTGATCTCACGGGTTCTGTCCCCTGTCTGAATACAGCTGGGATGGTCTTAACGGGTTCTGTTCCCTGTCTAAAACCATCAGGAAGACGATTATCAGAGGGTTCCTCCACACGGACCCAACCATTACCGTTCTTCTGGGCTGGAACATCCAGAGCTACTGAAAGACATAATGCTGAGTCATCACTATGCTAGCTGCTATGTGATGCTACATATTGCAAACTGTTGCTGCGGCCTCAGGTCTAACATCAGCATATGAACATGCTTACATGCAGAGTTTAAGTTCACTATTTAACTTTTTCATGCAAGCACTTTGACATGCTAACATGCTAATTAGCACTATGACACTGACGATAGCATCATTTTTCAGCAGAATCTAAAGTATTAGAGAAATTTAATGTCTAATGTGATGCTAGTACTCAGGTAGCATGTTGGTATGTCCTCATTGGTGAAGTCTGAAAGAACTGATGAATACATTTTGATTACAATTTTACAATTACGACAGTTTTAGTCCTGTGTGTGCTCACCCTCCTCCATTGGCCGGTGGCTTCGCTTCATCTCTCCAAATCCTTTTCCCTGAGAAGGAAGCATGATATCTAGAAAAGGAAATATGCACATGATGAGAAACAAAAAAAAATGCTTTGCAAGGCTCCTGATATGTATTATTTATGGAATTGTTTGGCTAATACCCAATAAACTGCTCAAATTACACAAATTACCCAAAAAGGAAGCAAAATGGGTTCAAGCCATAAAGCTTTGTTGATATTCTTACCAACTCTCCTGTCCATCTCACTGATGTAATCCTGCACTAGGCCGGTGTTGAGGTTAACGATGAACCTCCTGGAGGGCTCGGTACCTTGTCGGAAGTCGTGAGGAATCGGCTTACGGGTGTCAGAGTGTTCAGTGCCCTGTCGAAAGCCATTAGGCAGCTGGTAGGTGGAAGCTGACTTCTGCAAACTTTTAGGGCTTGCGAGTGGGGCAGCCTGGAGGCCTGTTTAGGATTCAATAAATTGTTCTTACATAAATATAAAAATGTTTCCTTTTTTATCAATTATTAACTGTGCCAGAATCATTTGTAGGCCAAAGCTGTTCGGTAATAAATCAAAGTCTAATTTCTGCAGAGATTAAATGTTCTCATTACACAGACGTTTGCCGCGGTTATCTTTTCTGTTGCCAAGAAACAAAGCCACAATTATGCAAGACAAGGCCAAGATTATCTAACTCAAATTTATAGTCCTTCATTAAGTTGAACATGTCGATCAATGTCCTAATTTTGAAGCTACAAAGTTGAAATTATGACGTCAACTTTTTTTTAAAATTGGGATTCTGAGATTTCTTTGTGATCGCCAGGAATCAAACAATCAAGTTATGATCCCTCATAACAAGCTGTCGCCGTGTTCTATATTAGCTCAGTTTTAACATTAAAAAAGCAGGATAATAAAGCTCAATGCCCCCTTTGTGATTAAATGTATTCAGTATAAAAATCTAACACTGTCAAGTTTGCATGATTAACCGTTAATATTCTGTTTTTAGGATAACACAAATGCTCACAATGACATCATCTGCATATCGAAGCATCCAATAATTCATGGTGCAAGCGTTAAGGTGTTTTCTAATTCAGAATGATTGCATTAAATGTTTGAAAGGAAAACAGAGAGGACTTACCTGACACAGTCAGGAGTAGCAGCGCTAACTTGAGCATCCTGTCAACACAAGAACAAACAAGAGAAAGCGTTAACAGAAGTCTTAGTCGCACTTAAATTGATATTTTCTTTTTTTCTCCTCTCCCAGTTCTGCACAATCAACTGGTAATCTGGAAACAGTGAAGGTGTGTCTGTTTGTGTTGCTCACCTGAGACAGTAGCAATGAACACTGAGCCACTGAGCACAAACAGCTTCCCATTAATATACCCACCGCCTCGGCCATAAAGCCATAATGAGGTTATTGATTTATAGGTTATTGAGCACAGATACCACAGCAGATAAAAAGGTATAAACTGTGATGACCTTTGACGTGAAGTAGTCATCACTCAAAAGGGTCAGTGTTACATGACATGCTACACTGAACACAACATGTTTTCTCTGTCTTGTTCATGTATTTGAGGTGAATGGCACTCGGTTTAATCAAGGGGTGGCTCAATCAATATTTTTGAACATTGCCAGAGAGCGGAGAGGACAACACATGTGAACATGGCGTTCACAGAAGTTTGGTTTAAGGGTAACTTTTTTGGATTCATTTTCAGAACTTCATGCAACTTAAACACAAAGATGTATGAAGGAATGCAGGGGACCCCTGGTTCCCATTTTCAAAGCAATATCAACAGATTTGGAAAAATTACAATTTTCAGGTTTCAAAAGGTGTTTTATCAAAGTTACAGTCCAAAGATAACATGATCTTTTATCAGTTCTTCATGGAAGACTTCCTAAATGTAATTCTGTGTCTAGCTCCATCTGCTGTGTTTGCAGTAACATAGGCTACTGCTGAATTAATAACCAATATATTTAATTTCTTTATTGTTATTAAAGTTGTTGCTCTCGTGACAAAATCATTTAAGGGTTGTTTGTTTAAAGTTCCCTTTTGTTTTGCAGGAGAAATTTCGTCCCAATCGTGAAAGTGTGTGATTGAGCAACACTTGTGTGTTTCGGTTTTAATACTCGGTGACACGGCGGGGTTATGTTAGTCTGCTGATGTGAACCCTCCCATAGAGAGAGAGAGAGAGAGAGAGAGAGAGAGAGAGAGAGAGAGAGAGAGAGAGAGAGAGAGAGAGAGAGAGAGAGAGAGAGAGAGAGAGAGAGAGAGAGAGAGAGAGAGAGAGAGACTCTTATTCAATCTGCCGGCTGACTCTGTGGGACAAAACGAACACACACTCTCACTGACTCTCTGATTGGCTAACTCCCTCATGCACGTGTACTGGGCACACCTCTTTTTCAATTGGCGACCATCAAGCAAGCGAACAATAACAAGTGAACAACGGGAAACGTGGGGGCTGGACTTTCAAAATAAAAGTGATGTCCCAATGTTGGAAATCAAGTTAATTTGAAACTGTTTGGATGCAAGTGGTTTTGAATATACAAGTCAAATAAATTACCTATTTTTTTGTACTGGCACGACATGGTCTTGCCTTTATCTAAGCCTTCACCTAATAAAACCCTTGAGTTTTCTTGTTATTCTTTTTAAAGTTTTTTTTTTACTGCAAAAACGCGTGAATCCGGGAAAAAAAACAAACGGATTTAAACATTACCTTCATATCTAAACTAGATTAATCGCACGGTGTACGAAAACGTTTGTGAAGTTGCACAGGTTTGGTCGCTTGCAGCTTTTATTTTGAAGTCACCACCGGATGTCGTGTTGTTTTTTTCATGCCAGGAAGCACAGCGGGAGGAGGAGGGCCGTCACATTTGCTATTTGACCGCATAAAGTTGTGCGGTGTGATTACAGCCGATAGTAACTGCTTACCCTGTCTCCTCCAGGTGTTTATCAAGAGCAAAGGAGGTAAATATTGTGTTACCTCCGACAGCTGACACTTCCTTGTGTGTGTTTTACGTTACGCAATGAACGTGACAGTGACCGAGTGACTTCTTGTGCTTAAAAGAAGCTAGTTCGGCTAGCTCGGTCGCTCGGCTAAGGCGAACTACCTCTGTTCGCTCGCGAAGCAACGACCTCGACAGACTTGGACTGTGTAACCCAGCGTGTTAGTTCATCGGGGGGCATTTACCACCTGAACTTGAAATGGCTTTGGTAACAGCTTTAAGAAGACTGGCTCGTTTGAGGCTACGAGAGAATACCCGGATGACGGCGGCTGTCACTTCCAGCACCTGGCTGAGCGGCCACAGGAGCTTCACCACCGGAACACAGCCTCTCAGGTAAGAAGCATTTTCTTTATCCAACACTGCATGAAAGTCCACCTGGGGTCTTGTAAGGACAGGTAGTTAAAAGTCACCTTTATTTCCAGCAGGTGCTGCCAAGGGTCACCTGTGAGGGAGGCACTTGTGGTCACACCTGGCTGGCATCTGTTAAATATATAAAGGTGCTTACTGTTCCCCACAGGTGATCATTCACTCTGAATCCCATGTAGATAAAAAGCCAGAAAGAGTCCCACATGAATAAGTGAATGAAACTTGATTTGGGCTGAGCTGTCCTTTTTTTTTTTTTTTTAAAGATAAGTTATCTAGAGTCAACAACAAGGGAACACACACACACACACACACACACACAGGGGTGGTAATGGTTTGAAGAAACACAATGAAAAAACTCAAACTTTCTTTTCTCAGCGTGATCAAAGTGTAAAAACTCAGCTTGGTGGCGTAATCGCAACACTTTTTGACGTTAACTTCTTGGGAGAAGGATTACTGATCCTTGGAAGAGGCTAAACATTACCTCTTTTTTTTTTCTCTCCACAAGGTTAAAACTTGGATCCATCCTTCTGTTCAGGTGCAAGGCTCTGATCAGGGTCAGGCTTCTCAGGGACTTGTTACTCAGGGTGAAGGTTTGATGTGCTGGACCGGCCTTAAACTCACAAACACCGGCCCTGACCCTCACATGACTGTCCGTTTCAAAAAAAAGTCCAGCTCAACGCTTCAGGGCGGATATTTCTGCTTCTTTGGCTGTTTCAAGGCTCATGGGAGGGTCTGGACAAACGGGTTATAATTGACATATTTTGTAAAGCGGATTACAAAGGGGGTCACACTGGTCCTGAGACTTCAAAAAGGGTCATTGAGTTTGTTATGAATGGCAGTGGAAATTAGAAATCCATAGGTTTAGACCTCTGAAGTTTAGGCGGCGGCAGAACAGAATACACTTTTCATAAATCAGAGTAGTTCACTCATCAGAAGCAGCGGAGATAATTACATTTGGTGTTTTCATTGTGTGGTTAGACATCTTTCCATCGCTTTGAATTCACCTGTCCTGAGTCCTGCCAGAGGTTGCGCAGCCTCATGCAAGTTTTATCACACTGGAAACAGTTCGGCCCTTAATGGTATTCCCAGCGCACTGCAGTGAAATGGTTACTTTATCAGCGTGGCTAATCAGATGAAGAATGTTTATCCGGCGTCCTGAAAAAAAAAAGAGAACAGACAGGATTTGTCCACTCCCGCACAATGAACAAACGACGTGAAATGCAATGTCTTCATTTCCTTAAGATGACAGAAAACAACTCTGGTTTTCAAATGCATTATGAAGAGTGAATCCTTAACGTTGACGTGACGATACCACACATTATTACACCCTTAGTTGTGGAGACTGCCATCTTACAATAGAGCCCTTCATTCATGTACAGCACATGCGAAACATCGTTCGTTTAGTCCTTTCATCGGGAACTCAAACTGAGAAAACAACATGTAGTAAATCTACAATTTGAAAAGCGTTAGCTATAGAAATGCACCGCCTCTCGTTTCCTGCATATTGTGCTTTGACTGCAAACTTTCTCACACTTGTCAGATCCTTCAAATCCAATTATTTGATTCAATATTTTCTTGAATACTTGTTTTAATATTGACTTGTTGCAGCACACAACTTCATACTAACAAAGTTTAATCAAAAGCTGGTGTAATTTAAGAGTTAACTGGTTGATTGTAATATTTGCAGAACGTGTTTGGCCAGCTGAGCGGTGTGCAGTGTGATAAGTAATGGCCACTAGAGGGCAGCATCAGTCAGGGCAGTCGGAGCCTGCCTGTAGTTACAGATTACAAATATGTACCAGCCATGAAGGGGTTAACCTGCTGTTGTTGTGTGAATATAGTTATAATAATAATTGTCAACAACTGTAAAAGATGTGCATTAGCTTCCCTTAAAATATGACCCCAATTGGCCAGATGGTGGCGCTGTAATTAAGGAAACAAAACTTTATTTTGAAAGGCCATGCGACTTGAAGTTGGACACACAGGTCCAGCTCATTTTGCTCTACCGGAGTCCATTTATTGTGTTTCATTACGGACTCCAGCTTGTCTCAAGATACACACACACACACACACACACACACACACACACACACACACACACACACACACACACACACACACACACACACACACACACACACACACACGTTTGTTTATTTCTAAGGTGAACTAAAAAGTGTGTTCTGTGTGTGTGTGTGTGTGTGTGTGTGTGTGTGTGTGTGTGTGTGTGTGTGTGTGTGTGTGTGTGTGCGCGCGTCTCAGGTCAGACAACAAGGTGACGATCAACTTCATCAACAGAGACGGGGAGAAGATCTCAGTGAAGGGCTCGCCGGGAGACTCCCTGCTAGATGTTGTCATTAATGAAGACCTCGACTTTGATGGCTTTGGTAGGTGGACACACACACACACACACACACACACACACACACACACACACACACACAGATACTGAGCGGTATCTCATCCATCAGATAGGTTATAAGTTTGTGTGTGTGTTGCTGGTTTCAGGGGCGTGTGAGGGCACCCTGGCTTGCTCCACATGCCATCTGATCTTCGACGAGGACGTCTACAAACAGCTGGGGCCGGTCACAGACGAGGAGATGGACATGCTAGACTTAGCCTACGGCTTGACTGACACGCAAGTGACCCAAACACACAAACTGGGGGGTGTAAAAAAAACAAAAAACAAACACAAAATTCACATATTTGTCCATTTATTTTTTTCTTTAAGTTTTATTTTTGGGTATTTTGTGCCTTTTAATGTAGAGACAGGACAGTGGATAGAGTTGGAAATCAGGGAAAGAGAGAGAGTGGGGATGACATGCGGGAAAGGAGCCATAGGCAGGATTTGAACCTGGGCCGCCCGCTTGGAGGACTACAGCCTCCACACATGTGGGGCGTGCACATTAACCACTGCGCCACCAGCGCCCCATATTTGTCCAGTTCTTAATAAAGGCCAAAGAGGAAATGATTAAATCAGGCTTCTGGTTAATTGAAATACTCATTAAGTGTGTTTCTTTGTTGTCAAACGGGCTTGACAATGTAAGCCGGTGATGTGACACACACCGCTTTACGCTGATGAGGTAGTTACATGGATGTAATGAGATTTGTCAGAGCTGATCAGTTAATCAGAGAAGGAACAAAGAGGTAAACAACAAGAGGAGTCGTCCTCTTCAACACGCAGCACAGACCTGACAAACATTCTGTAAACACAGCGTGAAGTTACCTGAGGAGGATGTCTGTGGAAGCAGCCACATCAAACTTTATTTACAATTCATTTCAAACGTGTGTGGAACAATGTTTAGTTTGAGGAGGACTCGTGCTCTTTTGAGTGAATGAGTAAATACCTGACCAGCACCAGAGGCAGAGGGGCACTGTGTGAATTCAGGTCTGGCTCAGTTTTGCACTTTTGATCGTGAGATGTTCATGTAAAAAACAAAGACTGAATATTTGACTCTCTTCCCCCCCCTCCCCCTCCCCCCCACAGGTCTCGTTTGGGTTGCCAGATCTGTCTGACCAAGTCGATGGAGGGCGTCGTGGCGAGGGTTCCCGAGAGCGTAGCGGACATCAGACAGAGCCAGGACGGCTCCTCCTAACAGGGAGCGTGTTGTTGCAGGCAGTGTGGCGGCGGTGCCAGGTCAGAACTGAGGGGTACGTTATGTATGAAATCTGTCGGCACTGCTACAAGACGATTGTTCCGTCCTTTTAAAAAAAAAAAAAGAAAAAGACAAAAAAAAAAAACACATTTCCAGATAGAGGAAACCAGGACGTACAAATACAGAACTTTGACTGGACAGAAAAAAATCACTTTTATAGAAAGAGGAAAATCAGGAGGCAAATAATTTTTAAACTAAAACTGTAACTTGTCTCTGGAACCGAGAGAAGCTCGTTGTCTTAGTGTGAGATCAAATGATGAGCTTTTAACTCTGACCTATGACATCATACTATTGTTAACCCTGTTAACCACAAGCACTGATTTTAAGTGTTTTTTATTTTTTATTTTAATGACTCTTAGTTAGAAAACGTCTTCACCTCAGTTGACAGGTTGCAAACTCTCAGTCAGGTAATTAGCTCAGACCCCCCCCGACCTGTCACTGTTTAAGCTCTCTGGGTTTTTGGCCCCGCCCCCTCATTAGCAAAAGTCTCCTCTGCTTTTCTTCTTTTTACGACAGATCCAACACGTTCTTACAAACATCTGAACTACATCCGACTGTCTTCTTCTCTGTGTGAGAATTCAGTGGTTTCCCCTGAACAGTGAAAAGCTACATATCTGTTTTCTAACCTGTGACTGAAACGTTTGAACTAACTCTCAGTTCTCCACGCCTTAAAGACTGTGCTGATGCTGACCCCCCGCACCCCCCCCCCCCAAACCTGTATTTTATTCTACCCATGTAATCACCTTTCTGTTGTTTGTTTGAATCCATCATGTAACCACATAATTTCATCATGTGATTGTACATAGCTAGAACACACACACATATATCTATGTATAGAGGGAAAAAGAATGTAATAAAAGAAATCACCTTTCTAATGGCCTCTTGAACTGTTACTTTTTAGATGTTTGAAATTAAAAGGTGGATTCAAATAAAAAAATATATATATTTTATGAATAGATATTTGTGTCATCATATTTAAAATGAAAAAAAGGAACAATACTTAAATGTTGCACTGTTCTCCAAAGAGCAGCAAAGCCCTTTTGGGTTATTTTTATGCACACTTTAGCAAATATGGATTTTAATACATTTCTGTTGCCCTGTTTACATTTCAGGATTAATCCTGGATTATTAAATACTCACCATGGGTATGCAGAAAAAAATGCCCCGTTGGGTCAGAGCATGAAAGAAAGAGAACTATACAATTATTTATTGAAAGGCAAAGAAGTTTAATTTAACTACTTGTTTTTTTAGAGAAGAGGGCTTAACGTCACACTTTAATAACTGGCTATATGGGATCACAGCAATGTTTTCCATATCTCGCTAATACTTGGATACTTATTATTTAAAGGTACACATTTCATAAATTATTATTTTTATTCCAAATAAGTTGCTTCTTCAAAAAGTAAAAAATCATTTCAAGGGCTTGGAATCAGAAAATCAAAGTGTGCCATTTGGAACTATTTCAGATCGAGGACTGCTGTTGAACACATTTAACACTTTTTAATCAAAATAAATCTATTTAAAAAAACAGTAAGACCAGCAGGAAGTTTAGAAATAAAAATGTGTATGTACATTTATTTCATTTATAATAGGTGTGTATATATAAGGCTCATACAGCTACCATGTTTTGTCATGAACTGCAGATCACAGTTCTCATACACTTAATCACAGTTACACAGAGATCACCATATTCACAATGCAGCTTTCATTCAAACCAAAAAGGCATTGTTGGAGATGTGTTTGTACAGCACAGTAGAAATCTATTTTTTTTGTTGAATAACTTACGATTAAGGAAAGGGGGGTTGATCTACAGAGGGGTTCTAACCCCTACATGAACACAGACAGGATGCTCGATTGCTAATGTGCTTCTTTCAAGAGTCAAGTTTACACATTGTATTTTTTGTGTCGAGGCAAAGATATGAGAACACTTTGTAAAATGTCTAAACATAAACACTATGTGCATATATGTTCAAACACACAACAACAGTATCATTACAGTATTATAAACTTGAGTTTGAATCTAATTTAAATACATAATATATATCATAGTGAATACATGTATTAATCAGAGGCCTAATCTTGCTTTGTTTTTACAAAGTTTAGCATACATATGAAAAGGTGAAGAGGCAGCAAAATATTGTTAAAGGTCACATATTATTTTAAATTTCAACCAGTTTAAATCAGTCTCATAGCTCCTCTAAACATGTCTGACGTTTCTTGTTCTAAATCCACTCTGATCCTGTATTTGATCATGTCTATAAACCCCTCTGTTTCAGCCCTGCTCAGAACAGGCTGTTTCTGTGTCTGTACCTTTAAATATGTAAATGAGCTATGTTTGACCACACCCCCTTTCTGGAAGGGCTTGGGGATTTCTCGCTCCATGTCCTATTGTTTACGGTGAGAAGGCAGACTCAGAGGGCAGAACAAACACCTAGCTGTGGGAGTGTCACCCACCTGGGGGAGGAGTTACTGCCCTTTGTGATGTCACAAAGGGAACATTTTCTGAAAAGTGGAGCAGATAAAAGATGCCAAAATAGTGATTAGCTGTTCCTGTATTTCCTGTATTCATGAATGTACAGACAACTATAACTAGTTTATATAATTACTTTGATACTCAATAAACATTTCAAACATTTTAATTCTAAGGCAGATTCTGTTTTTCCCGTTAAGAGTAACGGATATCTTAACATTTAAAAAAAAAAGGGTAAGACACTAAATTCAAAATATGTGTAGCAGGTTTTTAGTGTTCAAATATCTTCTGTTTTCCCCTCCTTTGCATCCTTAGTTTGATTATAAAGATGAATATATATGCACATAGGTGACATAACTACGCTCACAGTATTCACTATTCACAGTATGAATACAACATAACACTTAAAAAAGGGGAAAAAAACACCGTTACACAGTCTCTCACTCTTCAGAGATTAGTCTGCAGTACCTATCGAGGTTTCACTTTTTGTTGGATTTTGATTTATTTACAAAGTCATTTTTTCTGTACTATACTACACTTTAAAGGAGAAGAACTGCGACTACAGGCACACAAAATAATGACTCTTATACCGCCAACAGCTGTTTTTAACCATGTGGACTTTTTTTTCTTTAACTCGTAGTTGCTGTTCGGAAGCGCTTGATTATCGGTCAACCAGGCTTTTATTCTGAAACAAATTCTTATCATGACCTTTAGACTATGATCAGAGCAGCTTTTTGATCCAGCACTTTCACAGTCCTGTCAGCTGCTCCACCATTACTCCACATATGTATCCGACAAACATATTTTAAAAAAAAAACTACAAAAACAAAAAAAGGCTCAGAGTGAATACTACAAAATAAAAGCACAGTAGAATTTGGCCTCATTGCTCTGTTTTGATTGTCTCGTGTTTGGCTTGCTAGTCAGTATTTGGAGTGATGGAGGATTTGGGGTTAGGAGAAGTCCCACACCCCCTCAGCGGGATCTGTGGGGGTGGACGTCAGAGGGTGGCAGGACGGGGTGGGGGGGCAGGATACCGGGAGGTCGTCCGGGCTGGTGAGGGGCGCTGCTGGGTACATGAGGCTGAGGAAGGAGTCTCTGGTGTGCCTCTTCACCTGTCACAGAACAACACAGTTCAAACACTCAACAAACTCTATTTTCATTTTTCTCAGGAAGAAGAGTGGCCGTGTATCCATCATATAATACGATACGATATAATATGATGTGATATCATATAATGTGATATCATATGGCACAACATGAAAATTTACCTCGGCCGCCCATTTAAATTTACGGCCGCCCGAGTATATTTCCGACCTGTTTTTATTTAACTTTTCATTTATTCAAAATATTGCTGCGAGAGCGGGAGGGAAAGAGAGAGAGAGAGAGAGAGAGAGAGAGAGAGAGAGAGAGAGCGATCGGGGAGAGAGAGGGGAGGGAGAAAGAGAGTGCGAGTGAGTGCAGCAAAACTACTGTCTTGACTCCCGCAGAGAGGGGGGGGGGACCCACCTGCTTGAAGAAGGCATGGGTCAACAGTGAAGATGCTGACGGTCTGTTGAAGACAAAAGCAGGAAAAAACATTTTCATCAACTTCACATCAGATCAGCTGTTAAAAAACAACGACAACAAAAAAACGTTACTGTTCGAGTACCTGCGCTCAGGCTGCTGCTGCAGACACAGCTGCACCAGGTTGTGCAGGGTGACCGAGTGGTTTTTGGGCGCGGGGCTCTGGGGTCGATCGGCGGGGGGAGCGGTGGCGCTGTGCGTAAGGCTCCCCGTGGCCACGCTCTCCCCGATGCCGGAGTCCACGCCGGACCGCGACACCTTCAGCCCCCCGAGTTCGCCGAGCGGGAAGGGAGCGACGTCCAGGAGGCAGCAGTGGGATCCTCGGAGCTTCTGGAGCAGCATCTGGGGACGACAATTAAAAACATTTTTGCAAAAAAAAGAAAAAAGGTAAGTAAAAATTCTTATTAGTGGTTTTGATGAAAGCGTTTTTGAATAACCTGAGTGGGGGGCATATCCTGGAAGGGCACCCTGCCGCTGACCAGCTCACAGGCCACAATACCTAAACTGTAGATATCAGACTTCACTCCGTATCCATGCAGGTCCTACTGGGAGCAACACCATGAAATGTTAGAATAAGGCTGGGAGTAGAGCAGCTGTTGAGCCTCTACCACGATGAAGTGAAGTATCAGACCTGTCGCAGCAGCTCAGGGCTCAGCCAGGGCAGCAGGGCCGGGCTGTGATGGGGCATGTCGAACACGGCCCTCATCCTCTTCCCCTCGCGCATCATACTGTAAATGCTGTGCAGCCCTGAGAGGTAGACACGCCCCTCCCCGGACAGCAGGATGTGACTGGCCTTCAACCCGCTGACAAGAAAAGGGAAAAGTGACCGACACATTCATGAAGTCAAAAATATTTGCAGTAGTATCTCCTGCGTCCCCACTGACCGGTGCACGTAGCCCATCTGGTGCAGGTATTCCAACGCCTTCAGAACGCCATACAGCAGGTACGCTATCAGGGATTCACTCATTCCATCTGGGAAGTATGTTCTTAGTAAGGTGTCTGCAGAGCCTTGAAAATGAGAGGGAAAGGACATTGCAGTGATTTATTTGAAATTTTAGGAGTGCATTTTTTTAAGCTCTTGGCTGTTGTTGTTTTTTAAGGACTCTAAAGGACAAAACATAAAAAGTGAGCGAGGCGTGGCGGTGGCTGACCGTAAGCCATGAGCGGTGTGAGGACCCAGAGCTGGCAGCAGGAGCTGAAGACCAGGCGAGAGGTCAGCAGGTTGGTGTGACGGAACAGCCGGGAAAGCAGAACCTCGTTCTAGAGCGAGAGAGAGAGAGAGAGAGAGCAGCAATGAGTTGATTGTGTGTCTAATACACTAAAGTGTTCGTCTAAATAAGCTCACCATGAGCTGCACCAGCTCCTCCTCTGTGCACTCGTCCAGGTTGGTTTGCTTGACGGCAACCAGCTGGCCAGTAGGGATGTGTCGCGCCATGTTCACCTGGCTCAGGTTATTGAAGCCCCTCCCTGTAGAACGGGTAAGTCTCAATTTATTTTTGTGAAATTCTGCATTTGGAAATGATGTGCAAAATTGTATTGTTCGCTTCTGCCTTGATCGCCGTGACGAGCCAACTTGTTCTCACCGAGCTCAGACAGCAGCTGGTAGTGGGCGGGCACCGCTGAGAGTCCTGTGATGTCATCGCCCCCCGCTGGCCCTTGCAGAGTGTATTGAGAACCGTCACAGCTCTGCCGGGACGCGCACCCATACATACAACACATTTATATTACCAGTTTATCTTGAAGAAAAGGCATTCAGAAGATAAATAAATACAATTCCATGTGCGTTATGAGAAACTTGAACATGTAAAGATGCGCTGTCACTTTAAACTTGATTCTGAACATTCGGACCCTAGATCGACTAAATCTTGGGTCCTAATAAAATATTGTGCAGCTAAATTTTAACCTCAGGAAGCTGACATGTCCACAATAACTATTCTGACATGATAACGTTTAGAGAGTGTGATTTTACCCCCGTTCATCATCTTTAAGTGCAACTGTACTAAATGGACTTTCTGCCCCACAATAACCCCTTTGTGATGGTTTAGGTATGTTCAAGGGGGGGGGGGGGGTGGATGCCACAGGAAGCGGGAGGAGAGGCTTGCAGTTTTTAGTTGTCGTGATGCAGACATGTTGTCGGGACAGGTCAGTGTATGGTTCTCTTTCAGCATCACATTTTATCAGCTGTCTCTGATAAAGCTTCTTCTTTTTAAACACACCATCTAAATGTGTTTTATTTGTTTAAAGTAAAACCATACTGTCCCAGCAGTTTGTGTGCATTACCAAGGGGGGAGCTGATCATAGACATCAGCTCTGAAGAGTTGAATTTAATATCAAGTACCGCTTTAGGAACAACAACAGGCATGATGTCAATCATACTTTCATTCAGAGTCATTGTAATATTGAACCGTTTCCCACGCTGGATATTTTAAAACTATTCATTACGCTGTCAAGTAACGCAGACGTCACAGTGTGTTTGAGGGTGTCACCTGCTACCATGGTTACCGGCTCAAACTACAAAGACGGCTCTGAGCAACTGTTAAAATATCCAGGTGTGTGCCGGAATTGCATGCACCTCTCGGATCTTATTTCCGGGTGCAGATCAAGTAAGTTAAGTGTGCTTATTGTTCTATGAACACGATTTAATAAATAAATATGAATTATTGTATTATTACCTAAATATTCACTTTTAGGGTAAAGGCTAAATATTTTTTTCACTACTGTTAATTTATTCTTTGTATTACCACAACTTTTTTTCCCTCGTGATCTTTAGTCTCACAACGATGCGACTTGATTCTTGAACTCTGACTTGAATGTGATCTAAAAAAGAAACTTCAGTTGCATGATGGGAGTTTTAGCGTCTGTTGTTTTTTTTTTTGGGGATCTTGAGACCTTCACCTCTGCTGCACAACAAAAAAAAAAAGAAAGACATCTTTGTTTGAACCTGTCTCTCTCTTGATGTTATGGACAATAAAGTTGATGGAGTACCCCTTTAAATGTTAAAGGCTGCTGCAATGCAATTCAGCAAATGACTGACTTTTACAGCTCTGAGGGAGGGAGGGGTGAAGCACCTTCAGACGATGATAAATGAACAGAGATGAAATGATGGGAGAGCATCAGTGTGACGCCTGTCTTCATGCTGACAGTGTCTTGGCTACTGACCAGGAACTGGTGGCTGGTGTCCTCATAGCGCTCCTCTAGGTCCAAGGGCTGGACCTGAGCGTGGGAGATGCAGGAACAGTCCTGGTGGAGGGGGAGGAGGAAGGGGAGGGGGAGGAGGAGGAGGCAGGAGCACACAGGTGAGACATGCCCGGATGGGAGAAGGAGGAGCGGAGAGGGCAACACTGAGATGGAAGGTGATACACTGCCTCAGGGGGGGAGGATGATCGGGATGAGGCAGAGAAGCGAGCATCGGGGAATGTGAGCCGTGGGGAGGGGGGGGGGGCACTTAAAGAGCTTTTTATCGGAAGTGGTGAGCAGAGAGAGAGAGAGAGAGAGTCAGAGTGATGATAAGAGGCAGCTGATGCCTCCCAATTGAGCAAGATAATAGCTCCATAGATAATTAGACAGGTAACTCTAATAAATACCATTTCCCATCTATTTGAGCCCATAAATAAATAACACTTTGAATTAAATATCCAATATTTGAAAGCTAAAATAATTAAAATACAATGTGATCAACATGATTATTACTTAAGTGAATCTCTATCCTAAATAAAGAATATTTGATACTCTATAATGACTGGTTGAAGTTGCAATATCCCGCCAGAGGCATCAGCAGGAGCCCACAGATTCGTGACGATCACCTAGGTCACAATATGGCACGCACGGAGGCATACAGCAAAAAAAAACACAAAAAAACAAAAAACCATGCAGCGTGACACTCTTACCAAGAAAGACATGGAGTCCTTTGGGCGATGATAAAATCCCAGGCTTCGGCATTCATCCGCTCACAGGCCGAGGGGGAGCGACCGCGATGGAGGGAGACAGGAAGATGGAGAGCAGCGGTGTAATGTGAGACGAGCGGCGAGTCCTCCACTAGACTAGAAAAGCAGCCATCCAACCTCAGCCGTTCATCCATCCGTCTGCAGTTCACCTGGCTGCATCAGCTGATCGGGAGAGAAGCGGCATGAAATCCCCCCCCCAAAAAAGCTGCGAAACCAGTTGTGAGATAGTTGCGTAATAAGCATCAGAAGGAAGAATTATGAATGAAACACGGAAACCAATGTTTTGTTGTAGGGCAAAAAAAAAAAAAAAGTTAAAATATATTATTAATTTCAGCTTCTTGATGTACTTAAATGTTTAAGTTACCATCATTCATATTCTACCACAGTCTTCAAATTGTTTTTGAATGAAGTGTTCTGTTTTGTTTTAGTTAATGTTTTGTAAAAGAGGGGCAGATATTATAAGATTAATCTTCTTTTTGCTCCTTTTCCATTCAAAAAATTTGAGATTTTATGTTTGTCTTTCTTAACTTTATTGTTTTTTTTAAATTAAATAAAATTGACAAATAAAATAAAAATCTTCCTTTTTTATAAAAAAACCAAACACGGTCAGTTTTCCATCAGATATCGTGGGGTACAAATTAATCCACGAGGTCAAACTTTTGCACATATAAAATATATTTATATATTTTTTTCCATTAACTAACTAATTCACTCCATTTTTAATAGATGAATGCCTGTTTCATTTAGCTGATAGAGGGTTAACTGTGTGTCTGAATACGTGTAGAGGTTACTGTATGTGTGTTTATATTTAAATTGTGTAATTGGATTTGTTTAGTTGATTTATTTGTCTCTTAAGAGGTGACACACATTTTATGTTTTTGTTTGTTAATCCTATTTTGATGTATTCTTACATGTGTGCGAATAAATAAATAAATAAATAAATAATAAACATGTAAGTGTTGCAAAATCCTAGTTTGGTGACCACAATAATAATTTAAATTATTAAAAAAAAAAAAAAAAAAAGTGAGATTTAATGCAGCCATTTTTTATGATCAAAACATGCGAGCGATGACGTCACACACTCAAAGGACAATTAGCTTCTCGTCAAGTGTTTATCTCACGATGAATTTGACAGATGTGAACAAAGAGCACGACCAAAACAATAACACGCCCCCCCCCCATTCCCCTCCCCCAATGTGCATACATACACACACTGTACATACTTATAACATATCTGCATGGTTAAAGCTCAGGAGCAGAGGAAGTGTTGAAACTCATAAAGAAGCTACTCACCTTCTCGTCGGTGCGCTGCGATGTAAACAAGTTAAAAATACAAAAAGCGAGAGATACCCCTAAAAGGACGCTTGGTCTGTAAAGTCTACGTTCCTTCATTCAAGATTTAATCCATCGGAGTCGAAGTTACAAGCTGTATTACTGCCTATCATCCACAACAACAACAACAACAACAAAAAAAAAGCGAAAATATTGACAGCACTTTTAATTTGACACAGATAACTGGCGCTCAATAAAAACGTCACCAAGCGGGTCGCGTGATGATGACGCAGCTGGGGCTTCCTTCCCGTCTATTGTTAGAGGTGTTGTTGAAGGGGGCAGCGGGTACCGTGTGTGTCACTGGATTAACCCATGCTGTGGATTAACACTGACATTAGGGTGAGTTTTATGAACATATTCTTCAATATATTAAATGTTATTAGTGTTATTATGGCGTTGTTAGCTACGTGGAGCAACGCGGAAGCTGTCATCATAGGATAGCATGTAGCATGTTGAACGTGTATTCGGCCGTCGATACTAATATTACCCATTTTCGACATCATAAACCATTGTTAACACCACAGGAACACAACCAGAAGGATTTTGCTCATGTAAGTGCACATTTCTGGTGAATTCGGCACATAGAAGATCCACAAAGGAGGAGGTGACAGTGGTCAACCAACCTGGATTTAAAGGTTTTAACACGGGGAATGGAAAGTTTGTTGCCTTTTTTTAAATATAAAAGACAGCATTTGAGTGTTTGTAAGTGACGCCGAATTGAAGAGTGGCTTCTAAGGATTCACGCAAACATTTTAAATCGCGGTTACCTCCCTTCTGCTTTTGTTGAAAATCAGAGCATTTCTAAAATCCTGCTTTTTTCAGACGGAGATTCGCGCCAGGCAGATGCGTCGTTTCGCAGCGTTAAATTGCACCCTTTTTTTTCCTTCACATTTTGGGTGATGCAAGATGAGGTTGAATGTCTCCACGTTTCTGTCTGTGCAGTTCGTGTTTAGTGTGTTGTACAGTCAGCAGCATCACATGCTTTTTCAGGTCAGTGTCCTCTGAGCACTCACACTCTGTCCTGTCTGTTTTCATGTACGATGGAAACACTTCAAAACATACAGATTCAGCTTGGATGTTTCTTTAGGTTTGGATGCAACTTACGCTGGAACATCAGGATGACAATTCCACCGCTGCGCTTGTCGTGTGTCACACAGGATGAGGGGGCATCATCTGAGCGCTCAGCCCAGTCATGAAGGGAAAACACAAATCTGCAGAGAGCTGATGCAAGCAGGCGGCTGTGTGAAATATAATGCTGCTGTGTTGTCTGTGTTACACCGACTGCCACGGCTGCTTTTTCTGCTCTTGTGCTGACATTTTACATCTTAACAATCTTTGACCCCCCCCCCCCCCCCCCCAATATTAAGCAGAGGGCTTTTTATTTCTCAAATGTACGTCGACACAGGAACATCAGGCTGTATGCTAAACAAGGATGTGTCTTGGGGGACGACTCACAGGCGCCTGGTCAACAACAGCCTTGCCATTTAAAAAAAAAAAAAATCAGGGTCAATAAAGAAGTTTGCATCAGAGAGAAGTTTCTTCGCTGAGATTGGAAACTCTCCACATTTCAAACACATGCCAGCAGCTATTAAATTCAGCCCCACATGTATCAATATGTCCTGCGTAGAATTGCTCCCAGCTCCTGGTGTGACTGTTATCCCACTGGCATTGACTGACTGATATTCTAAATGGGTTAGCACACACACACACACACACACACACACACACACACTGTATCCGCAAGGCCTCTCATAGTAAAAGTGCATTTAGGCTGTTAGCGTTGCGTGCAGTACAGTAATCTCCTCCATGGAGCAAAACAGCTTCAGCATCGGTGTTACGTAAGCTGCAGAGGATGAAGACTGTCTCTCTCCACAGGCATGCACACGTTCACCCACCCGCATCCAAAACACACACACACACACACACACACACACGCTAATATGCATGTGTATGATATGTCTGCATGCACAGGCTTAGCAGTGAGGTCAGTGGTGCACATGGTCCTGGGGTGACCGTTATAATATCCTCTCTTTTATAAATTAAAGGAACATTCTGCAGAATTTTTAAATCCCACAGGTTGGGATTCGAACCTGGGCCGCCCGCATGCAGGACCAAGACCTCATACATGGGGGGGGGCGTGCGCACTAACCACTGCGCCACCAGCGCCTCGAACCTTCTGCAGATTTTAACTCCTAATTTCAGAGCCAAGTGACGACTGTTACTCAGCCTATATAAACACAATTTTGTTTCGTTTTCTTGTGGCCCTAGAGCCTGAGGAAAATACCCACAGTGATGTCATAGTGATGTCATAGTGATGTCATTGGATTTGTCTCAGTCAGTATCGACTTTTTGGGGGTTTTTACCTTAAAGTTAGGATGCAGATTTTGAAAGATGTGACTGTTTAACATGCAGTTTGGATCTGATGTAAGATGCGATCGTATTGCATTCTGGGAATTGCAGTTTGTTGGGAATCAGGACATTTCCGCCTCTGCTGAAGTGATTTTCGATTATTCCCTTTTTTTTTTTTTTTTCAATCTGCGTCTCACGAGCTTTCTGACGTGACAGCAGTGCCACACCAAATCGCTGAGGTTCCTCTTTAATCGTTTTGTGTCATAATGACAGCAGCAGAAGATTTACTAAAGCAACGCTGACAGTCTCACACTGTCCTGGAGCACGGCTCGTGTCCACAGCTGGTGTTTCATTCTCCTTAGCCCAACTCTTTGAAGAGAGAGTTTCCTGCCTCGTTCCTCCAGAGATAGTCAACAGGATGTGGGAGGAGTTGTGTTTAAACATCATGTGGACAAATGGAACGGTTATAGCAACCCGCCTGCTCTTGTCTGTAAAGTTACTGTGTATTCTTAATGACAGACCGGATGGTGGATAGAGTGGCACATTAAATCTGTGATGCCCTGAAAAAAGTGCCAGACAATGAAGTGTTTATAATAACAGTGTCGGCTTTTATCGGCTTTAAATGTGAGCAACAGAAAGCGGGCGAAAGATGAATATCCGCTTTATCTATTTCACCTCTCTCTTCAGGTAAAGGTGTGCGCGGGCACCACCCACCAGCGTCACACCAGGATGTGATGTCACAGGAGTAGCGGCTGCTGTTTCCTGTCCGGCTTTGTGTTCGCCATTCCGATCCCCGTCCCGCACCAAGGACAGAACATGTTTGAAGCCAAGCCCCGGGCGGTGGAAAAGAAAGAGTCCAGCACTGAGACAGGTAGAGTACATGTCTGTAAGCCCCGCCTCCAGGCCTGATGCTATAGTTAGCCTCGTGTATCCCAGTAAACCAAATGTTTATTCAAGTGGAAGAACACTGCCAGGGCTGAGAGTACACCACACACACATTTAATTACTTCGTCCTCCCACGGGCCTGTAAGTGTTTTGACCACAGTAATACGTCTCTTCATATCGGGAAATCCTCCTTAAACACTTTTTGTCGAGTAGTTCTGGATCCTGTATGACGCTCTCGCTCTTGTAACCCACAGACGAGGGTCTGGGCAGCAGCGGGAGGAACTATGGCTCCGGCTCGCTGGGCTCCAGCTCGGCCTGCTCCGTCTACCTGTCGGACAGCCAGGACTGGGCGGTCTCCCCGAGCTGCTCCCCGGACGAACCCCCCGGCCAGCACACCGCCATCTCCCCCGTGCTGGCCGAGGAGACTTTCCGCTACATGAGTAAGTGTTTTTTTTGTTTTTTGTTTTTTTGAATACGTAGAACAACTGGTTTCCATTCCCTAGCTTTTTCAGTTTTCTGTCATTTTTCTGCTCTCTCGTGATTGGCCGACATCGGAGAGCAGATGGAGGGCCTAGCCTGTCCCGCTGCATTCAACACGCGAGGGATTCATGTCGTACTGCGCACATCCCCTTCAAAATGACGGGGATTTAGCGTGGATATTGTTTGCCGCGGGGTTGTCAGTGTGTAGCACTGAAAGTGTGTGTGGGAGAGAGAGGGAGAGAGAGAGAGAGAGGGAGAGGGAGGGAGGGAGGGAGTCAGACAGTCAGACAGTGAGCAGGAGGAATTCAGTCATCCAGCCAGAGTGTGGCTGATTTTAAAGCCAGGGAGTCACGGGGACAGCGAGTGATGAGGAGGAGGAGGAGGGGGGGGAGGAGGAGGAGGAGGAGGGGGAGGGGGTGGGCGGGCAGAGTTGAAAGACAGAGCATGAAGAGAGGACGGCAAAAGAGACGAATCACAACATGCCGGTTTTAAACATCCACAATGAGGAGGTTTACGACGACTTCGCTATGGAAGGTGAGCGAGGGAGTGTGTGTGTGTGTAAGTGTAACAGAGAGGAAGACATGTGAGCCGGTGTGACTTCAGAAAGGGTCTGCAAGGTCAAGCTGAATGTGACATGGGAGTGCATGGGAAAGTGTGTGTACTGTATTGAGTGTGTGTGTGTGCTTAGAGAGACAGGAAGTCTGAATGAATGTGTTTACAATCAAACGAGTCGTGCGATGCAGGAGCTGCAACTTCCTGTCAGTGTTTTTCACTTCTTAGCACAACTTTTAACTCCTGCACATGCGACGGTGGGGGCGGGGGGGGGGGGGGGTACAGTAAGAGAGTCTACGTGTCATGCACTGGGTGAAGCATTTGCTCCACTTATGAAGTGATAAATAGATGCAGCAGCAGCCTATAAATAGTGTGTGATGCCCGTGCAGAGACCTGGCATTGTAACATCTGAATGCACCCGGGTTGCCTCGCGGTTTGTGTTGCACATTAAATACTCATTAGATGGACGCAAAATGGAGCTAAAGCTAGCTTTGTCTGCTCTGAGTATAGCACAGATTAACTCAAATCAAGAGGACAGCCTTGATGGATAGTCGGTGAAAGCAAAGACATTTATGTAAATTCTTTGTCACTGAGCGTCCACTGTGTTAAGACGCTGTTTAAACAGCTCATATGACACAATGCTGCGCTATAGCGTTCCCTTTTTGTGCCCTGTTGTGAAATCAGAAGAAGGAGCCGTCTAATGCTGACCTCCCACCTGGCTGTTTTTTTCTGCTTAAACAGCAGAACAGCTTTCAGTACTTTTTTATTCTCTGACCTCAAACTTGAAGTGCCCTGCCCTGCCCTGATACGAGCTCCTAGTTTTTATTGAAGCTCATCCTCTGTGCCATATTTTGCTTTTATTGGATAGTGGTAGCCGTAGATCACCCATAGTAAATGCAGGGGGAGAGTGGAGGCGATGACTCGCAGACAAAACGGCCGAAGGTTGTAACTGATTCAGGAGGAATTGGCAACTTTGCATCATCCAGGTGAGCACCCATCCGGATCCGATTTCCACAAAACCACTTCAGGGGGATAAAAGGCGGAAGAAGAACTTTGGAAGTACAACACCGAAAATCATTGAAATGTATCGTAGTTTTTTGTTTTGTATCTGTTTTGATGTGCCTAACTTTCACCTTTGGTTCATTAAAACACATTGAGGCTTTTAAACTTTGCTTTATAACATCCCATATAACCCACATGTTGTCCCTGCAGCAGCTCGAGTAGACCGGCCTCTGCGTCTCTGCAGGATCATGATGTCATAAAGTTTCTCTTTACAGGTCCACCTTGACTATTGCAGTGTGTGTGTGTGTGTGTGTGTGTGTGTGTGTGTGTGTGTGTGTGTGTGTGTGTGTGTGTGTGTGTGTGTGTGTGTGTGTGTGTGTGTGTGTGTGTGTGTGTGTGTGTGTGTGTGTGTGTGTGTGTGTGTGTGTGTGTGTGTGTGTGTGTGTGTGTGTGTGTGTGTGTGTGTGTGTGTGTGTGTGTGTGTGTGTGTGTGTGTGTGTGTGTGTGTGTGTGTGTGTGTGTGTGTGTGTGTTCCGTGCAGAGGATCAAGTACACATTTTATGACTTATTGGACTTTGTGTCTGTGCAGATCTTTGAGGTCAGAGGTCAGTCACTGTGTGTGATGTAGCAGAATTTAGCTTTACATGCAGTCTGTAGTGGACCATGGGAATGTTCACACACTCTGCCCAGTAGGTAAAGATAAATGTAGGTGTGTGTGTGTGTGTGTGTGTGTGTGCTGATTGACGACTGTACAGTGAGATTAGAAATCAGTGCATTGTGCATGTCTCCCTGCTTATGACAAAGATAGCTCTGTTGGGAAGGAGGTTATTTTTAGTCTTCGCTTTGCCCGGAGGGGAGAGCAGTGTCCAGATCCAGAGGTCACTGTTGGCTTCAGATTACCGGACGACTGATCCCATCCATTAAGAGCAGCTGCTTCACTTTCTTTGCTTTCAAGTACTGACTGACTGATGCATTTAATTCCCCTTGGAAAAAATTAGATCATGTTCATCGTTCAATACACAAAAGCAGAGAGGGAAAAGTAAAAGGTGGGCAATGTTGTGGAAATGAATACTATACCATGACAAAGTTCCATTTCTCATACTGTATACATTCTGTTGTTGTTTTTTTCTTGTAATTTTTGTTGTTGAAATTGTGTTGCAAAGGTGTCTCATGTGGGATAAACCATCAAAAATGTATGGTAAATAGAGGTTGTCGCGGTTACGCTTAAACTGATTTAGCCAACATGGAGGCAAACCATCGCAACCACATGTGACGTCACCTTTGGAGACTTGTGTGTGTTTCAGCCACATGAGAAAGAACCAGCGGATTAAAATGATGCAATTTGTAAAAAAAAAAAAAAAAAAAGGTGGCTAAAATAGCCCCATGAAATGAGGAAACGCCTTGCAAATATGTATTCAGAAGCCAAATGATAGTTGATTCTGGTGATACCTGCTTTGTTTCAGCACCAGGCGCTGTCCATTGTTGCAGATCCCTAATTCACAAACAAATTAGCGAAATAAATAAAAAGGGGGTGGGTTGCTATGACCCACCCTGAATCATTGAGGGGGAATTCCTTCACCGCGACAGCCCTAATGAATCATCTCTGGAGCTAAAAGGAAATTACAAATTTAGGTCTCAGTGGTCAGAAATGCTACATTGGGGTGAAGAGTTAGGAGTGTGTCCTCTGGCTTCTTGGTTTAAAGCAATGTTTCAATGATTAGAGATGCTATTCTCTTCAAACAGGTGCGAGTGGGAGCAGTGCAGCGCTGGTGACACCCACTCAGGTGCTCAAAAAGGACCGCACTAACTGATGTGTTAGATTATCTGATTCTCAACAAACTAATGTTTCTAAATGAGGTTGATGTATTGGTGCTGTAGCTTGTATCCTCTGCTTTTTCCTTCTTCTTCTCCTCCTTTACCTGCTGCCTCTCTCTGCTTCATCTTTCTCTCTTTTTGTCCCTTTTCATCCCAAAACACGCCCGTTCACCTTTTGAACTCTCCCCTTCTTTTCTCTCTCAGCGTATTTCGCTTTGGAGCCATCCTCTTATCCCCACCCCGGCTCTCAGAGCCTCTCCAAAGGTATCCTTCCCATCTCTTTCTGCCTGTTCTGCTCTGCAAATTTAATCACTTACTGTAGCTCCGGTGTGAGAGAGGGGCTTCGATCTAGAACCCATACGTAGCCAAAGACCTGCAGCCCCTTTCTGTTTTTTTTTCCTTTTTGCATGTAGTTGCAGCAGACAAGGGATTTGTGTAGTATAAGTCTTCTGTCTGCGACTGTGTACAGCTTGTAGTCCTGCAGCATGATACAAAATACATTGAGACCATTAACAAGCGAAAGGCCACATTGTGGAGCGAGGTAGTTCAATGACATTAGTCAGCAATTTGATTAGTAGAATTTAGCAATATACCTGACTTCCTGGCCATCTTATATGGTACTGTATGGTAATATGCTGCTACAGTAACTATGCACTCTTTGTACGAGTGGCTGCTCGTGTTGTTGGTGGTCATTGTCGCATGCTTCAGGAGAGTGTGCATTAGTTTAGAGTGGAATGCTGTTTATATTTTCTTAGTGGTGTGTTTAGAGTTCATTTGATGAGCAGAAGTATGGACAAAGATTGCATGTGTGTATTTGTCCCCTAAAAGTAAAGTACAACTTTTTCTCTACCCAGTTCTTAGCGGGGACCGCGTGGAGCAGATGACCAAGACGTACAATGACGTTGAAGTGGTCACACACCTTTTGGCTGAGGTGGGTATTCTCTCTCTCCCCCTTTGTGATAATTGATTAAATTTAAACAAGGCAGCATCTAATTGGCTGATTATGGTTCTTACTGTACAGCGGGACAGAGACTTGGAACTGGCAGCTAGGATTGGTCAGTCCTTGCTGCAAAGGAACCACCTGCTGCAGGAACGCAACGAGGCCTTAGAGGAACAGCTGGCACAAACCCTGGACCAGGTAGGTTATCCATGCTGGTCAATTTCTTTTCATAATTAAAAGAGATTTGTGTTTTATTTTCATTTGGTTTTGATGTATATCACAGTGTCTTCTGCATACAATCGTACAAAAAAGTAATGGCCCTAAACTTGTTCCTTGTGGTACACCCTTTGCAAAACTTTTGCTGAATTGAAAAGAATCTCCAGTGAATAAGTATGATGATGATTAAAACCAAACACAATGCACCAAATACACCCCTGTAAAGAATATAAATTGGGAGTTTTTCATTTCAAGAAACTTAAATTTTTGACCTTGGCTCTATTAATATCAGGAATCTACAAATAGGAGAGTCAAACATTGGTGTCTCTCTTAACGAATGTTCAACTCTTGTTCAGGTTCATCAGGTGCAGCATGAGCTCAGTAAGAAGGACGAGTTACTGCGGATGGTGTCCAGCGCCACGGAGGAGAGCGAGACCGACTCCAGTGCCTCCACGCCCCTGCGGCAGCCTCCGCTGCCAGGGGCAACCACCGCCACCGCAGCACTCAGCCAGCTGGAGTCTCTGCACGGCAAGTTGCAGGATCTGGAGGAGGAGAACCTGATGTTGAGGTCTGAGGTATGAGTCATCTGTAGGACCCTGAAAATATAGTGTAATGTCACACACAAAGAGGAAGGATTTGACCTTCAGGCTAGTCTTTATACACTCATACAAGGTCACAGTATGTGGATTGTTATGATTATGATGTAGAGAGTGCTGAATGGATCCTCTCTACATCTACTCTCCAGGCATGTCAACTCAAGAGAGACACCATCTGCTTTGAAGAGAAGGAGCAGCAGCTCGTAAGCGACTGTGTCAAGGAGCTCCGTGAGTTAATTTTGCACACGTTCACACTCAAAAAGACACAGTTTCATTTAAAAAAAAAAAAAAAAAAAAAAGGTCTAGTTCCACTCTTTGATGTGTGTTTGTGTTTTTTTTTTCAGGTGAGTCCAACGGCCAGATGGTTTCTCTGACGGAAGAATTGTCTCAGAAGAACGAGGAGCTGCTCAGACACCAGGAGGAAATCGCTCAGCTGCTCTCCCAGATAGTAGAGCTGCAACACAGAGTGAAAGAGGTGAGAGCAGGAGGAGGGGGGAAGACCACCACCCCCAAAATAACAGAGCCTAGGCCCGCCCCTGTCCTGGGAGGTAGTTAAGACCTGACACCTGTGGTGGTCTTGGAATTTTACTTGGGATTTTGTGGTTCTTATTTGGTACTTGACTCAGGACTTAAAGGTCTTTATTTGGTACCTGGTGGTCTTAGATTGCGATTTGTACTTGGGTCTTGATGGTCCTGATGTTGAACCTTGTGGTCTTGTCTTAAAACTTAAGACTGTTGTTTCGATTCACACCAACAAGAGTAAAAGACAGAAAATCTTTCTGTACATAGAGCACTGGACTTTATGACCCTACAGAGCAACTGTGATTTATTATTAGTGTAATGAAGGATGTGATGTGTTAAAACGTGTGCATCTGTGATTAAATGCTTCATTGTGTGTCGTTTGAACACAGCTGGCTCTGGAGAAGGAGGAGCTGAGGATCCACCTACAGGCCTCCAAAGATGCTCAGAGACAGCTCACAGCAGAGGTACGATCTTTGTTTCACTGGCAGCGCCCATTTCCAACACAAAAACAATGCAGTTCAGCGTTTTCAGCGCTCAGCATCTTAACCGCTGCGCTGTTGATGACGCTTTTTCCCTCACCAACCAATCAAAATCAAGAAGGGGGCAGGACTTCTGAGAGAAACTTTACTGAGTCGTCTTTTTAAGGGGTCTAGAGCTGCTGCTGATGCCAGGACTTGATTCCTTTACATTATTGTTTTTTTCTTGTGGATATTCCTCTTTACAAATACAGCAAATATTTCTCACAGAGCTATCTGAAACAGACCTAAGGGTCACTACAGAGGGATGTGAACGTTAGCTTTGGTAACCTAGCAACAGAAAGCACTGTAAACTGAGGCCATGAGTTAAAAAGGGCTGTTATTGGACACAGGCTCTAAACTGGTTTCACATTTAAAGTGGTTACATGTAAAACCTCAGCTCTTTTGGTGTGTAGCTTCACACATGTATTTTGGTGATATATATTATGTGATAGTGACAAAAACACTGCTTATCTAGATTAAATGTGGTTATTTGATTTTGTCTGTGTGCAGCTGGACGAGTTGGCCGACAGGAATGCCGAGTGTTTGGAGATGCTCCATGAATCGCAGGAGGAGATCAGAGAGCTGCGCAATAAAAACAATCCCTCTGCCGGCATGCGGAGGCACCTCTCCTACGGCCTCTCCTCCTACCCCATGGTGAGAGAAAAAAAAACGCTCTGAAGTTTTATGACGTAAAGCTGAGACCTAAGAGCTGAGACGCAGACATACAATGAATTCCTTTAAATGAAGTCGCAATCAACTGAAAAACAATAAAAAATGGAAGTTTCTGGATGTTGATATGTGCCTCTAAACTCCTTTATAACTGTAACCTGACGTTATAAATTGTAGTACGGCGCAGTTTAAAGTGTAATATACCTTGGTCTCATAGTGATGCTTTTATGGGGAAGTTTTATTTATGCATATTAAATATATTTTCATTTGATGAATATTTGTCGTGAACACAGCAACTTTTGGTCATTTTGTGGATTATCATTTAAAATCGGATGGCAGCAAGCACCAGAATCCCCCTTTGCTACTCACCCCTATATTTCAGTGTATTGACATGGGTGTTTGTCAAGCATTACTTTGGTTTAAATCATCTTCATAATACTTATTCAGTGTAGCTTCTTTTCAATTCAGCTAGTTGAATTAAAGTTTTGCAAAGGGTGTACCGCAAGGAACAAGTTTAGGGCCATTACTTTTTGAACCCCGATAACTAATCAGCTGCAAGTTAGGAGTGGCCATTATCACCGATGTGATGGCTGCAGATAGAGGCCTTAAAAGCTAAAAACATCCTGAGAAACAGACCCGACTCTTGACCTATAAGAATTCCTCAAATCCTGCCCGTTGGATGAAAAGGTGTCTTTGTTTATTTGCAAGAAACCCGCCGAGATGACCTTCAAACGGGTTGTGTTCATGTGTTTGCGCAGGACTCCTTAGCTGCAGAGATCGAGGGCACCATGAGAAGAGAGCTGAGTGTTGAGGAGGAGAGCACCTTTAAGGACCAAAGGTAAGTCACTCAGGACTACGAGGGGTAATGTGTCATATGTGCTGGTTTAGTTTTTACTTCTTGGTGAACCTTTTGGACGGATTCAAATGGGAACCTCATGGGAATAAAAAAACATTTGTTTCCAACTCTACAGAGTATCTCAGAAACGAGTTTTCCAAACAGTCCGCTCCATCAACGCCTCGGCCTCAACATCACGTCCACCTTCAGCCACGCCTCCTATACCGGGCTCTGGTCAAAGCTCTCTGGTGATGACCGCCCAGCCTTTCCTGTCCAGTCAGAGGTACGTTCAAAACAACCTAGCTTCATGTTCTGCACTTTCACTACATTTTTCAGCAATTTTTTTATTTATTTATGTGTCTTTTTTTTGCAAGGGAGGAGGTGCGACTAGGGCAGCCGGGCTGTCCAGGTGGGAACGACCTCACCAAAGCGCTGCATCGCCTGTCCCTGCGGCGGCAGAACTTCCTGTGCGAGCGTCAGTTTTTCCAGGCGGAGCGCGAGAAGAAGCTGCATGCGCTGGCGGGAGCGGAGGCGGACGGCGGAGAGGGCAGCGGTTACAGCTCGCCGATGGGCAGCGTGCACTCCTCGTTCTCCAACCTGTCCGAGCTCTCGTTCGGCTCCTGCATTTTCAAAACCTTCCTGCCCGAGAAGCTTCAGATCGTCAAACCCATGGAAGGTAGAACCACACAATACCACAGCGTAAACCTTGTTCTTTCAAAGAGAGGACCCACTGGAGGTGCTTCAAATTGCTGAGAATTTTTTTAATTCTTAAAATGATGTAATTTCTGTGCCAGGTTCACTGACGCTTCATCACTGGCAGCAGCTAGCCAAACCACACCTTGCCACCATCTTGGACCCCCACCCTGGAGTGGTGACCAAGGGTTTCTGCCCATTGGCTCAGGATGCAGTCTACCGCCTGTCTGACATGGAGGAGGACGAGGAGGATGAGGACGAGGAGCTCGGAAGGATCAGCGATGTGGAGAAGGGGGCGGCCGAGCGGGGAAAGGAAGATGAGGACGAGGAGGAGGAGGAAGGCGGGATCACCTTTAAGGTGCACTGTTCTTCAACGCCGGAGGAGAGGAGAGACAGGAAGCAGCCGGTGTCACCTCTACCCGGCCTGCCTGTCTCCCCAACCCTGACGACATCACCTCAAACACATGCCTCTTCCCCCTCCACCAGATCAGACCTCACCCCTGCATCCTGTCCTATAACTGAGAAATCCAGCCAATCAGCTCAGCCCATTCCAGTAGCCTGCACAGCTGTGGTCCAATCACAAATTATCACCTCAACATCTACAACAACATCTTCCTCTGGTACAAACGACTTAAAAAGTCATGCAGAAATAGAACAAGATAAGTGCATTTTATTGCTGTTATATCAGATTTCTCATCCCTGATTTGTTGTGTTCAGTCCAACATCCAGGGAAGTGTCAGAGCTCCACCTTCTCCACCTACACCTTTACAACCTGTCGCATCCTGCACCCTAGTGATGTCACACAAGTCACCACCAGGTACGTTTTCAAAGGATGAAGAGAACTCGTTTTCCTTTGTTTTTTGAAGCCTTAAAGGGACAGTACCCTCCAAACTCTGTAAATACAGATATTTCAACTTAATATCTATGTTGGGCACAAAGCTCTCTTTCCTCAGTTTGTGTCTTGTCTTTTTATTCTTTAGTTCTCAGTCGTCCATCATGGCCAACACACCCAGCTCCATGAGAACAGGTCCCAGCACCCCTGTGACGCCTTGCAGACTGAGCCTGGGTGACTCCTTCCCCCCTCGTCGCGCTCCTGCCGCCCCATGCGGCCTGGCCAAGCTGGTCCTGGAGAGAGGCATTTCTGCACAGATCTCCACCGACACTCCTCCTCCATCCCCCAAACCCACAGCGCGGCAGCCTCTCTTCCGCCTCCTCCCGAGCACGCCCCCTAACTCGCCTTCCCACTCACCCACTCCCTCCCCGGTGCCCACAGAGTCCCGCCAGCACTCAGCAGATAACTTCTTAGCCTCACGGCCCGCTGAACTTTTCCTCCAGGATGTTTACGGATTAAATCTTGGTCGCGCTCCACACCCTGACCTACCGAGCCCGAACCAGGAAATCCCAGCCCATGCCCCGCCCCCTAAGCCAGGCCGAGCGAGGCCTGACCCAGGCAATGTCGGCCTTGTGGAGAGGCTGCGACGACTCGGCTTCACCAAGGTTCTCCAGGGCGCGGAGTCGGACGCTTCAGTGCCTCGACAGGATTCTTCAACTTTTGTGTCAGCGAGCGGGGGAAGTCTATTGGACGGCCTGAGGCGCAACCAAAGCCTCCCTGCCATGATTGGCGCCCGAGCGGGGAAGTCGGCCAGTATCCCAACACCTCCTCCTCACCCCACAACTCTGGCCCTGCCTCCACCGTCCTGGGGGAACCTCAAAGAACGCCGACGGCACCTTGGTTCCCTCTCACATGCCTCGTCCAGTTCGGCGAAACGCTGATGAGAGCTAAGGTGGATAGACTCAAAGGGACACACTCCAGAACTTGAACCTGTTTTTTTGCCTTTTGGGGAGAGGTGTTGGGGCATCTGGTGGGCAGAACAATCCCTCCTTTTTAAAACTTTTAAGCACAATTTAACTAAACTGACTGTTTTTAGTGATACTGCAGTGTCTATGTGTGTAGATGTGTGTAGTTGTTTAGGCCTTAGTTTGCCTCTGAGCATGTTTTTCAGCTCTCGGTACCCTCTGAGTCATGTATAAATCTTAATAGGGTTATTTAGTTCTCCTGTGAGACTCTGGATGCTCTGGAAAAGGAAGATAAGGTTTGGGAAGGATAACATGTAAGTAGACGAAGGTTTGTGGATGTGGATAAGAAATGAAAAGGAGGTTAAGGTAAGGGTATAAAAAGGTCTTGGTATGTTCATTAATGTCAAAAGAGAAAGAAAGTAGAAGGCAAAGAGAGAGTGGGCATCCAGAGTTTTGCTTTCAAGGGCTTGTTCTGTATGGGTTGGAAAAGCTTTAGATGGGAATAGAACAGTATCATCTGCAAAGAAAATCTCCAACAAAAGAAAAGGGGTTTCTACATGCTAGCTGGCTTAACAGATTACTGCCAGCCAGACTCAAACTATTGTCAGACCTTGCTATTAACATCGTCATGATTTTTTAGTAGTGAACAACACAAGGATGTCTAGTGACCGTCCATGTGCCGTGCGCCTCCCCCCCCCCGCTCTCTCGCGTGTGCAGAACTCGCGCTACAGGTCCCAGCATGCACCTGAAGGCTGAAGGCAAAAATCAGATCACAGGTATAGGAGATCTGGTCCATGTGTTTTTGTAATCATACGAGGCCTTAAGTAGAAGCCAGTGCTGTTATGATTTGAGTTCCTGTAAAGCCATGTTTGTATTTATTTGTTGCACTCAACGGGGTTGGAAGGTTGTGGTGAGTTTGAGGGGTCACTGCTTGCTTGGGAGCGTTTCAGCACGGCCCTAGGCCCTTAAAAGGACAAATAGGAATTTGATTGTTTCAGTGCTTAGCCACCATGCTAATTTGAGGCCAGTGGAACCTTAAAATTAGGAGGGAAATCCATTAACGCATCATTTTAATTGTATAGCTGGGGGGGTTAGGGTAAGGGGTAAAATCAGTTTTTTTTTTTTTATGAATGGTTCCTGTGTTTAAAATGTGTCTCTGGGATATATAGTACTGACATTGACCAGCAGGTGGGAGTATTCCCATAGAAAGGTAAGAAGCATACTAATGTGACATGTTTAAATCCAAGGTTAAGAGTGATGCTTGACCCTATCCTTCCCTACGCTCACCTGTCCAACCAACACATCCTAAACAGCTAATGCACTATTTTTATTATTAATATTATTATTAAGTCTGTTTTACTGACACCACTGTTTGAAGTATAATAATACTAACATTTTAGTGAGAATATTAGCATATGTGTAACAATGTCTGCTAACATTATGACATAAAGTTTTAACATATTTAGCACTTTTTTTTTTTGCGTTTTTGCTTCACAAGGGAATTCAAATCAGCCAAAATGTTCTATAAAGGAGAAATGGAATACTCTGGTTTACACATGTGTATGCTAATGTGTATATAATACCTATGCCATATTGAACAAAGAAAGAAGCTACATCTTTTTTTTTTTTTTTGTTTAGTGTGTTCGAAGGCTTGGCATTAAGGACAGAAGGCACACACAAACTGTTCATGTCTTTTTAGATATCTTGTAGTTGCTATCCCCCCTCTAGTGAAGCAGGAGTTTCAGGCTTGGCTTTCTTTCCTGTGATCGCTTTGTGCCTCCCTTTCAATATCATGATCCTCTGTAAAATACTCATGGCTATTATTCAGTTGCCTCTTTTTTTTTTTTTTTTAATAAATCGATGGAAACAAAACAACTGAGTTGTCCACTAGTTTATTATTACTAACAGAAATTGTTTCCACAAAAATGCACAAAGAGAAAAGATTCAAACAGATCTATTTATTAAATGACTGGGATTGATACATCTGGGTGTTTACTGAATAATAAAAACCAACTATTAGGCCTTTTTTTTTTTTTGCAAAGGCTGCAAATATTTTCCTTGAAGTCAGTACCCCAGTTAGGCCACCCCATTAAAAAAATGTAAGATTGTTAAAATTTCAAATTGAACAAATCTGAGTTTACAGACACAGCGATGCTGGAACTTTATAATAACATCAGTATACTAACACAGGGATGCTTAGTGTCCCAATATTTCCTTTTATTTGAATTCAATCTGGACAAGAGTTGTCAACCCACTAACAGACTTGACATTTCCATGAGCTGCTAGCATAGCTGTAAACAATGCAATGTTTGCTTTTTTATGGAAGAGAAACTCATTTCACCAAGTGCTTTTAAAATGTGAAAAAGGAGAGATCAGGTGCAAACTGATCCAAAACATTCAGTCATTGTGCTTCCAATGAGTTTGATCATATTGTGCACTTTCATGTTGCTGCGTTTGAAGATAACTCAAACCCTCACATTGGACAGATCTTGATGCTGTCAGAGCTGGAGCTGAACTGGCCGAGGGCAAAATCCAGACCGACACCAACTCCGCTGCCGACCCCGAATGCAGCATAAAGCGGCTGGGTGAAGTTAGCGCGGAATGTGTGGAGGTGTGTCAAGTTTTCCGCCACGCTGTAGAATGCCAGCGTCCCCGCAGACAGGTCCAGGTAGACACCCAGGCGGGGGGAGTAGGTGACCGGTATGTCCTTCTTCTCGTTGTCGTGCATGGCCGAGCAGCAGGTGTCCGACAGCTCCAGGGTCCAGGACTGGGCGTTGTAACCCAGCCCGGATCTCGCATCTGAGCCCTTCCTGCTCAACGCCCCGTATGCTACGCCTATGGAAGAGCCCCGCCCTCTCCACTCCACCTCCCAGTAACAGCGCTCATCGTACAGTGGGCTCGGGCACATAACCTGGGTCCAGCCGTCAAAACGCTGCGGGTTGTCGAGGTAAGGTTGCGCCATCCCTTGTAGAGTGGCTTTGGTGTCGCCTTCAGTGAGAACCAGACGTCTGTGGGCTGTGTTGGGGTCAAGGGTCAAGGTCACAGAGTCTAGGAAAGAGGAGGTTGAATTTAACAGAATTTGTTATTATGCATGCATTTCTTTTCAGTGTCTGGAGTAAACATGGACGGTAGTGGACTTATCTAAAACATCTTAAATTATAAACATTGACACTCACACTGTAGAAACTCCTCTCTGGCCCTCGGCTCTGGGGCCTGGATGCTGGTAATGCTGAGTTCCCTTACTGGAAAAACAAACTCATCAATGTGTAAAAAAGGTTGCATTTTTTTAATTGACACATTTCAATTAAGTAACTTTATTTACATTAGGGGAATTTAATTTTCTTTTTCTGTGATGTTATTTGCCCATAATAAACAAACAGTGAGGATAAAGTTACATTTACTTACATGCAGGGAACACAGGAGATTGGATCATGGTGGTAGGACTAGGTGAGTCCAAGAAAAGACTGGGGTTAACTGTCAAGGTAGAAAACAATGTTAGAACCATCAGTATCATACATATTAATATGTTCAATCTACAGGACTTAAAGCTCTTGTAAGGAGTTTTTATTTGGTTGTGAAACAGACTAAAAAGGAATACTAATGCTTTTTTATGACCAAAAAAAAAAAAAAATGTAAACATTTATCGGCCAAATTTAGAAAAGAGATTCCATAGTCTCACTTTGTCCTCAGGGAGGCGCCAACATCGACACAAACCACAAAGTTCTTCACAGGAGCTTTAATGTGGAAATCAGCCAAAAGATGCAAATTAAATATTATATGAAGACTCTTACCAATTGTCGGTGTCTCCGGCAGAGAAGCCATCCCCCCTGTTGAGTGAACACAAGTCACACACTTAGACAACTTTGAGCATAACAACATGCAATTTGGCTTTATTCAGGTTGAGAAATGTATTAATAATTTAAATGGAAATTCCCCATTTGAATGTATCCTAGCGTATAAAAGGAGCCAAGACTAATTGTTTCCATGGATACTAAAAGTACTTACGTGGGTTTCCTCCAGCAGACGGTGGGTTATTGACAGGTGTAGCCGGGTTGGTGCCACGCCGATGAGAGCGGAAGAGACTGCTAATGGACGCCATCCGACTGAAACCCGATCCTATTTGAAGAAAAGCACAAAGGAGAGATGGAGTTTAGTCAGGTGCTGGCTAAAAAACTTTTTTTTGAGTTTTTGTTGTCTCAAAGGTGAATATTGTACCTCCAGTTGATGCTGGTGCAGCTGCCGGAGCTGGAGTCGGGTTGACGGGGATTGGAGTTGGAGTTGGTGTGTGAGAGGCAGCCTGGCTCTGACTGGACCTGCTCCAGAGGGACTGAGACTCTCTGCGGCTGGGAGTGGGGCTGGGTCTGTGGTTGCTCTCCCTTTCTATTACAGAAGACATGTTAGATGTTCAATCAATGTTGGGGTTGCGACCACAGTGCATAACAAAATGTCTTAAAGCTTGATAGGACCCAGACCAAGACCCTGTGGTACACCAAAATGAGTTGCATGTATGAAATCCCAGTTAGCAACAGCATCTATAGCCAAGATATTTATAACGTGATGTATTACAGGGTAATGTTCATTATTGTTCAAATATTTAATACATTTAGCAAGCTGGGAAGAAAGACAGAGTGGCTGACCAAGAGAAGCCAACCAACTATCTAAGCGTACTGTGTATCTACTGCATCTAATAATGCTGTGATATGAGCAGCTTTAAAATTCTTATCCTTCATAACACAATTCTATTTCTTCACTTTTAGTGTATGAGGTGTTGACATGAACACAGAAAGGTTTCTTGCAGCAGGAAGCAGCAGCCACCTCATTACCAGGAAGTTTTTGTTTCAAAATTGGAGCTAGTCAAAAGCAAAAAAAATACCTACCAGTATCTCTTTCCTCTGTTCTTAGTCTGTCTCGAAGTCTAGGTGAGTTTGTATTTCCTCTATCTGCAACAAGGAAGAAGTATAATTTTCACATTTTTTACTTCTTTATCTGTGGTAAAGACTCATCATACCGCAGATTAGAAGTTAGCTAAGAAAGGGTTTTAATTGCACACACAAAAAGTCTCACCTCTTGGTGAATCTCTACTCCTCACGTCCGCATTTTTGTGGCCTATACCTAAAAATGATGGGGTTTTTTGTTACAAGGGCTGCATATCAAATAGTTTTTATGAAATAATGAACGCTGATGCACAATACCAAGTCCTCGTCTGTCCGTGCTTCTTGCTCCGACTGAGATACTGGGTATGGCAGCTGTGGAATGTGAAATAAATTATTTTTAATTACACTATTTATTTTAAAGCTAATTAAGAGAAAAGATACAGTGATGGTCGATAAAATTAATATAAAAAAACCCAAAACAGAACGTACCTGAAGAACGGCTGTTTGTGCTGCGAGATCCCAGGCCTGAAAACACTGTAGGAAAGCGGTAAAATCAGGAATGAGTTCTTTGATGAGTTTTAGAATCATGGTACTTGTAGCCGTAAAGTTATATTTAAAAACAAAAAAATTATAACTCACATTTAAAAATCCCTCCTTTGTGTCCTGACCGGTTGGCTAAATAAGAAAAAAAATGAATGAAAGTTATTTAAGAATATTAAAAGAAGGTCAAACTTTTACCACAGTTATGTTAAAAAAATGTCAGCAACTTACAGTCACCCAAAGTGAACAGTGTTGTGTCATTGACTGGAAGAGAACAGAAAAATACAATAAATGAAGATAAAATTCCACAAAAACAGGACAAAACACGATGGCAGCAGAATGATTAGAGGCGTCATTTCACAGACCTTGTTTGGTGATCTTGCCCAGTTCATTGTTGCACATGTCCTCAATTTTCTCCCTGAGGTCCAAGATGGCGTCTCGGACAGGCTCAAAGGAAGCGTCTGGATTGACCACCACGGCGGGCAGGTCTCCCGACTCCAGGGGACTGCACATGGAATCACAAGTCTGGAGGAAAAAGAAGTCACATTGTTTAGGGGAAAATAAAATCTCTTTGGCACCCCCTATGGTGATAATTAGTAACTGCATGTAACACTGGCTTTTCTCAACCTTTCTTGACTATTTTTCTTGTCATTTTGGAAATGTCATCATCTGTAGACAACAATCCTTTTTTTATGTGTTCAGTCATGCGGGGAAAAAAAGACTCTACCCCACCCACAAGCGGCAGACATTGCATTGTCAATTATTTCTGCTGCTTCATGTAAGAAGTACCATGTCTTTAGCAAAGCCCCGCCTGCAGTTCCAGCCAGCTCAAGCCCACGCTGAGCTTTCCATACCTGCAAGTAATGGATGTGGTCCTCGCAGCGGGCCAGGTCCTTCATCTCCGTGTCCCTCCTCCTCAGCTCCTTGATCTCAGCCTCCAGGCTGTCGTAAACCTCCTGAGCCTGGCCCATCTTCTCCTGGCCCGCCTGATCCAGCACCTCTTCCAGCAGCTCCTGCAGACGCTCCACTGAGTGCTGCAGCTCGGACAGAGCCTGCTCCATGTCACCATGCACCCTCAGTGTAGAACTCTTTGCAAGGATGAGGGGAAAGACATTTTGATGGTCATGTTCCGGTATGCAAAAATACATACACAAGGCCTTCTTGAATTGATCTGACATAACTGATATAAATGCAGGACGTTTCTTATCTATTTTATAAAACTTTGGTACAAATGAACGCAAATTTCTGCCAACCAACCTTCATCACATCCATCACCTTCTTCAGGTCTTTAAACTCTTGCTCTCTTTCTTTCAGCTTCTGTTGATTTTCTGAGAGCATGTCGGACAGCGCTTTCTACAAAGGAAAAACATACCGTCCAAAACAAATGACTCAGATAAACAAAAGCACAAGGAAGCAGCAGCTGTACAAGTGAGTGGGAAGACAACATCAGTGGGTGGAGCGATTTGAATGGACAGGAATGTAGTAAGGAATGTCCTCAACCTGGCTGGAGCAAAAGTTAGATACAAAAGAAGAGTGGACTGAATTTGAAAGAGCAACCCATCACACAGAACAATGAACAGTTAGCAGAATGGGAGTTACACTGTACATGATCGTTGTCAATTCTCAACACATTATCTATCTGATTTAAGATGTTATATTCATTATTAAACAATTCAAGCTCAATTTAACTAGTCATAGTTTGTTAGGTATTAGCATTGTGTGTCTAGACAGAAAGCAAATTGGAATTAAATTGTTTAAAATGTTTATTTCCCCATGGTTTCGAGCTGTGTGTTAGCTAGAAAGCTAGCTAGCATGTGCACGCGCAACCGCACTGGATGGCTTCTGTTGGGGTTCAGTTCAGTGTCTATCCTTTATGTAACTTGTCCTTTATGTAACTTGTCATGCAAAATAGTTAACAATCTTAATATTCTGACACAAAGCTATCATTGCCCCACTTTTGGACTGGCCAGCAACTGAAAAGACCATGAATACCATACATTAGCTACCAATAAACATGAAAACATAAAAATCATTTTCTAGCTAATGTAACCGTTTGATAGTGATATATTACGACAGGAGATGGATGAATCTTTAAGGAAATTTTAAGTTAAGTGTTTTAGAGTCAAAAGGTAAGCGCAGCAAATGAGTTGCTAATGCTAATGTTTGCAATGGAAACTGTAGCTTACAGGATATCAAATGTGTTCTTTTGCATTTATTATAAACAGATATCACTCTAGATTTTCTCTATTTTTTTTTTCAATTGCAAATTAGCCAGGCTGCTGGGAATATTCAAGACTTGTTTGATTTGATTATAAGCATGTGCACACGATGACATCAGAGGAAAAATGGACGCCATGGGAAACTGTTAATGGGCATATGAGCCTATAACTTTTGTCCCTGTTTTGTATAAGACTTTGTCACTTATAGAAAAGGGGATTGTCTTTCCTATCAGACATTGGATGTTGGATTAGTATACACTGGTATTTAGGGTACGTCTTGGATGCCATCATTTCAGGAGCCTTTCATCTGGTACCTGAAACCAGTGCAGCATCATTATTTCTTGCTTACCTGTTTCTCCAAGCGTTCAGCCTTGGTGGACACACACTCGTGGCCTTTGTGTATGTCGCTGGTACACAGCCAGCAGACAAATATCTTACACTGACGACAGTAGAACTCCTGCAAGTACTTGTGCTGGGTGCAGATCTTCTCAGCTAGGTTACTGGTGGGTCCGATGAGCTCGTGCTGCTTCAGGCTCTTCTTGGTCTGGTGGGGCTTCAGGTGGGCTTGGCAGAAGGAGCTCATACACACAAGGCAGCTCTTGACCGCCGCTCGCTCTTCCCCTTTGCAAATGTCACACAGGACTGCGGAGGAGGCGAGCTTGGGTTTTGGTTTAGATGAAGAAGCGACCCCACGGGCAATTCGCATTGACTCCCGCACTTCACTTTTGAGGGCCCCTTTGCGGAGCTGCTCCACAGCCTCAGCCAGCATGGTGTTCCTGGACAGGGAGGGCTTGGGGCTGAAGGTTTTGCGGCATTGGGGGCAGCTGTAGATCCCTTTTGGGTCGTCCTTGCTCCAGTAATCCTTGATGCAAGCCATGCAGTAGCTGTGCCCACAGGGGATGGTGACTGGATCATTGGGGAGATCCAAACACACAGGGCAGTTGAACTGCTCCTCTGTCCACATCTTAGAACTCATGGCGGCACTTTCAGACACAACAGCAAGAAGAAATCAAAGGCGGAGAGAGATAGTAAACAGGAATCCAAAAATAAGAAGCACAGCAGTGGAAGAGAAAGATCCAGAGGAAGCTTCTGCTGGGGACTCACAGGAGGAAAATGCTGTTTCTCTGTCAGGTGAGAGCAGGGAGAGGTGAACAGGGTGGGGCCAGAGCCACCAGGCAGGTCTAGCGGGGAAAACGGGTGTCGGTGGGAAACTGCTTAATGCTACGATAGAAAAGGTGTGAATGGACAAATCATTTTATCATTTAATTGCAAAAAATGACTTCCAATCAATTGCTTTTGAAAATGGGCTCATACTGTACTGTAAAGTCCATTTAAAATCGTACAATCATAGTAGAGAGGAATTATCAGGAGAACATGCTTCCATAATGATTAATGTGTCAGCTGCTTTGGAGGGTGAATGTGTCTTTGGAACTGCTAACAACCCACATACAATATCAAATCTAGAAATATAACAAAGGATTAAAAAGAAAATCCATCCATGAGATCACATTATTTACTTTATTTCTATTTCTCAGAAAGAAATACACAGAATAAAGTCATAAAGTCACTGTTTTTGTCACTTAAACCTCCCCACTTTTAGCTTAACAGAACTGTTTAAATTACTATTCACTGTAGGCCTTTAACTAGAATGAATACTAAACACAATTTATCACTAGGTGGCACTGTTGCACCCCTTCTGGTGCTGGAGCTTTTCAGTAAGAATCTTTATTCATTAATGTAAAGCAGACTGATCAAAAGAGTTTCTGCCATTGACGCATAGTTTATAAAAGAGTTTTAGTTGACAAGAGTGTACACTGACAGCCTACCGAATTAATTTAAACAGTTTAATGTGGTTTATCAAATTCTTACGTGATATTTTATTTCTAATTGTATATATGTTTTCCTTTTCAATTGGTAACGACCATTCAAGAAACTCATGTTCAGAAGTAAGAGTAAGTCAAGGCCTGCTATATATATATATATATTATTATTTTTTCTTTTTAAGAAAGCGAAGGCGGAAGTACAAAGGAGGGCATCCTCTTGTACCTCCCGGCGGAAATGCTAAGTCCGCCGCGTCTGTGGTCTGTTTTGCTGACTGTGTTACATTTAGGAGTTGTTTACTAATATGTCCAATAAAGTTGTGAAACGTCCAGGTGTTGGGGTAGGGGTGCTGGTTACAGACTTAGCCCACCCGGGCTGTGTTCTCCTGGGAAAACGGAAAAGCGCCATGGGCAGAGGGACGTACCAGCTCCCCGGTGGCCACTTGGAGTTTGGGTATGTAACCCGTATGTAACCAGCCAGGTAGTTAACATACCCGATTCATAACTCATTCATAAAAACATGTATTTTCAAAGTAAAAGCTCCAGCGAATTTAGGAGTTGCAGTAGTCTACACATGTTTTTTTTTTATGTACTCAACATTTTTATTGGGCTGTTAAGCAGGGGGAAAATTGCCATGTGCATGTAACACTCATTTTTGTGTCACTATAAGAGAGACGTGGGAGGAGTGTGCTCACAGAGAGGTGCTGGAGGAAGCAGGTGTGCGCTTGGTGAATGTGCGTTTTGCATCAGTGGTGAACTCCATCAGACTGGAGGAGCAGTACCACTACGTCACCATAATCATGCAAGGAGAGCTGGACAGGGAGCAGTCAGGAGAGCCCGAGAACCTGGAGCCAGAGAAGAACGAGGGTATGCAAAGTCAAACAAAACAAAAATAATATGTCACAAAAACCTCAGACGTGAACAATAACAAAATGTGTGGTTCTCCTCTGCCTCCCAGGTTGGACATGGACGCGGTGGGACCAGTTTCCTCCTGAGGAGCAGCTCTTTTCGCCGCTCGCCGGGCTGAGAGTTCGAGGCTTCCGGCCGTTCAGTGACAAAGTAACAAACACTGAAACTCAACACTGAAACTGCAAATGACATTGGGAATCTTTTATCAATCACACCTCTTGTTTCACATCAGTGAATTGTTTACATTTTTCCCCCTTTCTTTTTTGTAATGATATGTTTTAGTGTTGGCGCCATACCAGAATTTTACACTTCCTACTATTATAAAATAAAATGCTATTGGTAACTTTTCCAATACTACAGCAACAAAAACAGAATACCTAGGCACCACATATTGCTTAGTTTCTCGTTTTTAGTTGCCAAAAGTTGCAAGCAAACTCCTGCTCACTGTCTAAAATGAGCAAGTACAACGTTGCAACGTTTCAATACAGTAGTAGTTGTGCATTTAAGGCAGTCTGCTCTGTCTGTTTCTAAGAGATATAATCCAACATGTGTGTTCAAAAATTACTGAAGAGCTGTATTGTTTTGGTACCCTTTTATACAATGGATCATTCAAAGATAACAGATTGTATCGTTTTAAAATATGTGGTATAAAAAAAGTATCAAAGTACTGTTTTTTAATTTTCATTTTGGGATAGAGTTGGAAATCAGGGACAGAGAGTGGGGAATGACGATGCAGGGAAGGAGGTGGATACGTACTGGGGCCACTTGCTTTTAGGACTATAGCCTCAGTACATGGGGTGTGCACACTAACCACTAGGCTACCTGCGCCCCGTATTGAAACACTTTGACAGCTTTTGTTAGTACTAGTATTTTTTCAAACTAAAACTATGAATGGCTTCAAATGCCGTTGATGAAAACTTTCTGCTTTAGGATGTCATGACATGAATTGTCAACTGGCGGCCCGCGGGCCACATCCGGCCCCAAAAAGCTTCCCTGCCAGCTATTAAAATGCAAATCATCTCGGGTGAAAGACATTTGACCAGCTTCTTCCCATGTGCTATATATTTAGTTTCTCCTCACATGAGGTTGGTGCTGGTGACACCAGCAGCTAACAGTAAGGTCCACAAGGTTGCAGCAGCGGTTGCCACAGCACTGTTAAAGGTCTTGTCATGGGCGTAGGTGATGATGTGCAGGGCTCCCTCGTAGGCCTCCTCGCAGGTTGGCTTGATCTGATCTTGAGGAAGTTCGAAGCTGTACGTCCCGTTATCTCTGAGCTCAAAGATGAAGGCGTAGGGGATCCCCTGCATCCGAGCCCAGTCTATAGAAGAACCAGACATTGGATCTGTAGAAAGACAAAAGCATCGATACTTCAGAGAGGTAACCAGTGTCCATGAAAGACCATAAAAGTCTTCAAAACTCTCGTTCCAAAGGATCAAACGTTTGAGATATTGTGTACAAAAATTGGGTGCTCATCCCTAGAGTTGTGCTGCCAGCACAGCTGAAGCTACTACAGTACACGTGTGTGTGTAAATAAAGATGTGCTGTGAAGGACTTACACAAAACATCTGCTGAGGCTCCAACAGTGTAGTTCATCCCGTGGACTTTCTTAATGACGTCTGCTGCAGCCACACCCACATCCATCTGAGAGTCAAGGCAATAGGTTTGAGTCAGAAGCCCCATTTCGACCGCAGGAACTATCCCCAAGAACTATGGTCATTTTGGTTAAAGTGTAGTTCCTGGTAGATAATCTAGACCCTACTAGCGGTTATGTACTTTCTGACGGTCGAGGGACTTTTTGGGCAGGGCCTCAAGCTCCTGCAGGGCTGAACGTCTGATTGGCCAGGCAATAGGAGCAAAGTTAAGTCAATTAGGGAGGTTCTAATACCATTTTTTCTTCCCGATATTGATTCCATTTCCGGTACTTAGAGTTGAGTATTGGCTGACAGCCATAATATCGGTTGAATAACACCCATTGGTGACATTTTGCTGACTTTTTCAAAATAATTGACCTAAAACCATTTTGTTTCTTGGGAATAATAGTAACAGATACCCATACTGCATTTTAGGCAGTGTGAGATAGAGACAGGTATGGGGCTAATACAGATACTGGTATTGGTGCTGAAATAACATGACATACAATCAGTAAGATGTGGAGTGATCTAGACGGCAGAAATCCATATTTTTTCAGTTATATTTAAAAAGGCATAATGGTCATATAAGAAATGTGTACGTATGCATCACTGTGTTTAGTAGAAGTAGATACCAGCTCTTTGTCGTTGTCGGCGGTGAAGTTTGGGTGTCCATAAGGAAACAGCAGCAGCTGGCCGTAGGAGTGGATGTTGAGGAAAACCAGGAAGTCTTCCTTCCGGGTTCCTACAAAATAAGTGACGGCCTGGGCCTCGGGCTCGGAAAGTTTTTTGGTGCCGCAATAGAAAATGTCACAGCAGTCGTGTGATACTCCCACAGCTGTGAATAAACATATGGCAAAAAAAAAAATCTGAATTATCATAACCTGAAATAAACGAATAAGAGACACTCTTTTTCCACACATTTTTTTTTAACTCACAGCTTCACCTTTGCTCTAACACAACTTTTAAAGAAATCCTCATTGTGAATTTCCAGGAACGGTAATGCTTAAAGGTGCATTAAGAGATTTGTGGCCACTGGGGGGCAGCAGAAACGAGCTGTAAGAACGACATGTCAGCATACAGTTGCAACGAGCAGAAAAATATAAGCATGCATTTAAGGGGGTTGGGTTGAAGTCGAACTCTGGTCACATGCTTAGGGGACTATAGCTTTTGTTCATAACTTTCCATATCTGTACAGTTACAATGACAAAGTCAAAACTGGCAGTCCAAACTGTATCATAATAAAAGTAAGACTCACTTCCCCAGTTGGCATCAAAGTTGCGGTTGAGATCGGTGCCGTAACATCCACAGCCGTCGGGTCCTGGCGACCTGTTCTTCCTCCACAGTCGAGTCTAAACAGGTCATTAAAGTCAGTTGATGAATATGGATGCTTTTTAAAAATCATGATATGAATTTAGTGTTACATAAAATGGCTAAGGGTCTTTTTCCTGCTACACCAATCAGAAACCTGGAAAAGTAATTTGGTAAACATCTACTTTAATGAAGCACTGACTGATTCGTTGAACCAGGAGTGGATGTAGCCGTCCATGTTGAGAACAGGGGTGACGTAGAAGTCCATGTTCTTCATCATCTCCTCCATTTTTGGGTCTTTCTTGGATGCATCCAGGATCTTATTTTAGAAGCAAAGAAAAAACACAGTAAGTATGTAAGAAGTTAAAATTCAGACAAAGTGTTTTTTTGAAAAAATGGCCCGTCTCTTACCTGTTTGACAAAGTACTGACAGAAGGCGGGGGCGATCCATTCCCTGGCGTGAATACCACAGTCCATCCAGATAGCTTTCTTCTTTTCTCCTGTATCAACGCCAATCTGGTAGACATGTTGAAATGTAATCTTTTTAAGCTACTATACAACATAAAAGCACACTAAATAAGAATATACTCAAGTATACTTTTGGTAACTAACATAAAACATAAAAACCTTCAGCAGGCTAATAGTCCTCTTCTCATAGGTTTGTCCATATTCCGTGACGGTCACAATCTCAGGATATTCATCCTCAATCTGAGCCATCCAGCTAGAGATCTGTCAAGAGTTGCATTGTTACACATCAGAAACTGTATTTGTTTAGTTGTCAAAGAAGAGTACTTTTGGAACAATGATTAGGGCTTTCTGACCTCTCCCATGGGATGGTATCTGAAGTAGTCATACTCCACTCTGTCACAAAACCAACAAAAACACAAGAAAAGATATGTGTTTGTGTCCAGACATTGAAGTTTGCAAGAAAACCATTCCTCTTACTCAAAAAGTAGTAATCATTAGCTCTCTTGAGAGAAACCATGTCAGCGACTAAATTGAGAGCCGCAGTCTCGCTAAGATCACAGGGAAGACATTTGAAAATGTAGCCTATAGCCAGGGGTGTCTCCAGACTTTTTGAACTTAGGGTGGCCCAACTTTGGGTGCCGTCTTGTGCAGGGGTGGCTGGAAGTTTTTGTGCACACAGCTGAATGTAGAACATTTATTTACCCCTTCTGCACTATCACCTTGACTGTTTAAGTAACACAAGGTGCAAGGGCCCATTCGGTGCTGCTTGCGTTCTATAGTTTAACTTTGTTTCAGAACAAGCTAAAAAGTCCTTACAGGAACTCTAGGTATCAGTCTACCTGTCAGCTTGTGGTACAAGGATGTTGATTAAAAGAAAGCTCATTACAGTTAAGAATTTGTTAGTGTATTATTTTGCCCTTTAATGCACTTCAAACATAATTCTTAGGTTTAATTAATTCCAATCGTGTTAGGTTAGCCTCCCATAGAATAGTTTTTCTAGCCTGCAGTATGACATTTTTAAGAACAGCACTTACCTCTCTACTGTGGCTGCTCCGACCACTGACAGCAATGTTACAAAGCTCAGTCCTGCAGAGTCGAGCATTGTCACTTCTTAAAAGCATTGTCCTTATTTGCAGCTGACTTCAGGATGTTACAAGCCTTTATTAAAGACATCCATCAGACGAAGACACACCTTTGTCAGAGTCACAGACCACTGCCAGCATGCACCTTATCATTGAGTTGGTTAATGTTTAATGTTTAGTAGATAATGATTACTCTGTACTTTAAAATAGAATATTAACAGCCAGCGTTTTATTATTCGATATCATTATTGGAGATAATCCCTTTCACGTGTTTTGCCATGAAGATAGACTTGAGACTCAAAGTCTAGACTTACACTCGATTCTTTTTGGGAGCTTTGCAAAGGGTCCCTGCTTGGGATGTTCCTAGGTAACTAATTTCAAACTCAAATTAAACTCAAATTTAAATTCAGACTGATTGACTAGTCAGCGTGAAGAAAACTCTCAGAAAGTTTAACAAGGCTAAACGGGGGATTGCAGTTTCTCTGGGGAAACAAAGTCAAACAAAACAAAACAAACAATGAAACAAAGATTGGTTTTCTGAGTATGGCTAACGTTAGCATAGCCAGCCTTCCCCCTTCCTCGCAGGTCCACATGCCTGTGCTGAACGTTGTTACGTATCACTCCGGATGATATAGGCTGACACAGCTTACGATGTACAACTTTATTTTCATTTATGAGCTCAAAATACTGCCAAAGTGATGCTATCCATTCACTGTGCTTGTTTACATCCGGGTAGTAGAGTGAGGAGAAAAAGCCCAATAACAAGAGTTTCAGCCAGCCTGCAGCCCTGGCTAGTGTCGGGTTTCTGCGATACTGCTTGTACATAATATTTGACCAGCATTGAGGCCCAACTTGTATAAACTATTAGTAATGAATTTAACTGATAATAATAATTTTGGTGCCGACTAGCTAGGTTTATAACGGTTAAACGTCCAGTTGACCAAACACATCCCTAGTTTCTGTTAACTTAAATATGAAATGTTAGTCACATTGAAGCGGCAACTTCGGTTGATAATTGAAGCCAATGCAAAAGTTAAAAAAGCTGCAGTTCCTTGAGTGTCCACTTTGAGGCTGCTGCAGAAGCCCCGGAAGTCACATACACACCCATTCAAAAATGCAAGTTTTTACAGCAGAATTGAACATGTTTACAGACGGGTACAAAAACAGAATTGGTCTGAATTGCTCATGTCTTTATTGGCACACACTGCATGGGGGTGATTTTTTTTTTAAATTACTTATCAGTTTTAATATAATGAAGGATAATGATTGGTCATAATAAAGCAAGTTAGCTATTAGCCAGCTATTAGCCTTCATGTTGAATTGAAGTTAGGTTGAGAAGCATTTTCGGGAATGGCGACTGCCTTCCACTGGCTCCAAAGCACCTTTTAGCGATCAATTTGTGATGTCACTCATTGTTGTCCATGTTTATTTACAGTCTATGCTAATTCCCTTGCCAGTTTTAGCATGCTAGCACATTGTACAGCTACACAGAAGAGCATATTTCTAAACAAACCAACTCTTCAAAACTAAACCTATAACTGAACTATGGATGGATTTAAAAAAAAAAGATTTCTTCTTAAGGATTTCACGACAAATAGGGGTTGCATTTATTTAAATTTATAAAGAAAACGATGCATCGACTAAAATGCAGCGAAAAGTTTGTGCTTGTCATATTAAGGCAAACAAATATTTTCGTGGAAAAATTCAAATTTTAAGGTTTAATCTTCTTTTTTAGGCAAGAAATTATTTCTCTTTGGCTCTAAAAAAATATTCTTATGTCTTTGCTTTGAAAAAGGACCAATGCAGCAGTTACTAAATTACATTTATTTACAGTTTTTAAATGTTTCTGATCAACCAAATACTCCTTACAGTACAACAGTTTGACAATAATTTGAACAAAATCTGAATACCTTTTCATCATTAATACAATAATATTCACCATCATTTATCAACACAAAAAATCCTCCTTAAACATGAACATCTTACAAACCCAATATCTTAAAAACTGGAACTTTTTCTGAAACCTACTTAAATCCTTTGGACTAAATACCAGTGCCATCTATTCAAGATGACTGAAACTGGTTTGGATTTTGTCAGCTTCCCTTATGTAATTTTCTCCTCACATGAGGTTGGTGCTGGTGACACTAGCAGCTAACAGTAAGGCCCACAGGGTTGCAGCAGCAGTTGCCACAGCACTGTTAAAGGTCTTGTCGTGGGCGTAGGTGATGATGTGCAGGGCTCCCTCGTAGGCCTCCTCGCAGGTTGGCTTGATCTGATCTTGAGGAAGTTTGAAACCGTATGTCCCCTTATCTCTCAGCTCAAAGGTGAAGGTGTAGGGGATCCCCTGCATCCGAGCCCAGTCTCTGGATGAACCAGAGTTTGCGTCTGTTGGAAGAAAGAAAGCGATGTTACTGTATCTGATGTAACCTTTACTACATACTTATGAAGAGCCTATTCAGTACATCTACAGAATGAAATCAAACTACAGTCCATTAAAAAGCCAAGCGATTATCAAAATCCACAAAAGTCCCTAAAAATTTTGGTGCCAACACTTTTAGCATAGACCAAAATTGGTGGTCATCTCCAGAGTTGTGCTTCCAGCATTAAAGCTAATGACTCCTTGACCAGATGTATTGCTGTGAGTACTTACACAATACTTCTGGTGAGGTTCCAACAGTATAGTTCATCCCATGGACCTTCCTAATGGCGTCCGCTGCAGCCAAACCCACCTCCATCTGAAGATCAAGAAGGTAGCTTAAGTACAGTAATACAATTACAGACATTTCAAAAAAAAAAATTCCCTCCCTTTATTGATTCCAATTCCAATACCTAGACTTGAGTATTGGATGCTATGCATACTATTGGTGGAAAAACACCCATATGGTGACATATCAATAGTTTAAATCACCAATATTACATTTTAGGCTCCAGAGGCCCATATAGATACTGATATTGGAACACCATTACATTACAACCCAAACATCAGTCAGATGTAAAGTGATCTAGACTGCACAAAGACATATATTTATGTTCTATTTAGTAAAACTGATGATTATATTACACACATTAAAGGGGACATATTATAAAAAAATCACTTTTATAGTGTTTTTGAACATATGTTTGGGTAACCTGAGAGTCTACTGACCCACAAAATGTGAAATAAACCCATCCAGTCCTTTGTGTGTGGTCTGCATAAGTCTTACAACACAGAGAAAAATGCTTCATTTCAAATGTTCTCAGTTTGTGACATCACAGTGGGATTCTGGTAAAAACACATCCCCTCCGCTGATATCTCCACCCATGGACTCCACCTCCAGCCTCGAACTTAACTTTTGCGCAGGTCCGCCATTTTTATTCTCACTACAGAGAAGTGATGTCTACGGGGAAAACTCGGGGGCTCATTGCGTTTAAAGAGACACACACACCAAAACGGAGTGTTCTGAGAGAGCTGGTTTATACAACCCTCCACTGGTGCTTGATTCATGTTATATATTGACCAAAGCACAGCACAGATGTTTCATTTAGACCACAGGGGACTGTTTGAAAAGGTGGAGAAGGAGGATAATATGTCCTCTTTAATATAACACTTTGTGTGGATATAACACCATGCATCACTTTTTCAGTAGAAGTTAATACCAGCTCATCATAGTTGCCGGAGGTGAAGTTTGGGTGTCCATAAGGAATCAGCAGCAGCTGGCCGTAGGAGTGGATGGTGAGGAAACACAGGAAGTCTTCCTTCCGGGTTCCTACAAAATAAGTGACGGCCTGGGCCTCAGGCTCAGACAAAGCTTGGCTGCCGCAGTAGGTCTGGTTGCAGCAGTTCTTTGATACTCCGACTGCTGTAAATTTACATTATGACAACATAATGTAAATTAAAGACATCTCTTTTACTAATTAATATGTAAAGATCTTTAAAATGCTTTTATAAAATTTCACAAAAAATATTTTCAGGACGTTTATGTTTATAGCTGCAGTAATAGTTTTCGGACACTTGGGGGAAGCAGTGAAGAAAAGACACAGCAGTGAACAGGTGAGCTCGCTAGCATACAGGTAAAACTGGCATTCATTAGAAAAATATTTTATCAGGGGTGAATCTGTGCCAGGAAATCCCGCTCTGCTTCTTCAATGAGAGTGTGTCAAAAAACATCTTGAGAAAAAATGTCATTTTTGTTTTGTGGCAATTTCTTAAAATTAGAAGCTAAAGGTAGAAAAACTAAGATGGAGAATCAGAGTAACACTCACTTCCCCAGTTGGCATCAAAGTTGCGGTTGAGATCGGTGCCGTAGCATCCACAGCCGTCAGGTCCTGGCGACCTGTTCTTCCTCCACAGTCGAGTCTAAACAGTCCAGCGTTTTCAGTCAGCGGTTGGTACATCTGGTTCTTATCCTTTTACCAATTTAGTTATTAATGAAATGGCCACTTATCATTTCTGTTTGTTCTTAAATGTTTCTGGATTGCGTTCATGTTGAGCATCAGAAATCAATCTACTCACTCATTATACTGTAGCTTATTTGAACCTCGATTTCATTACTTCACAATACTGTGTTTCCTATGCACCTGTGTCTTTTCCAATCAGAAACTTAGAAAAGTAATTAGGTAAATATCTACTTTAATGAAGCACTGACTGATTCGTTTAACCAGGAGTGGATGTAGCCGTCCATGTTGAGAACAGGGGTGACGTAGAAGTCCATGTTCTTCATCATCTCCTCCATTTTTGGGTCTTTCTTGGATGCATCCAGGATCTTATTTTAGAAGCAAAGAAAAAACACAGTAAGTATGTAAGAAGTTAAAATTCAGACAAAGTGTTTTTTTGAAAAGATGGCCCGTCTCTTACCTGTTTGACAAAGTACTGACAGAAGGCGGGGGCGATCCATTCCCTGGCGTGAATACCACAGTCCATCCAGATAGCTTTCTTCTTTTCTCCTGTATCAACGCCAATCTGGTAGACATGTTGAAATTGAATCTTTTTAAGCCACTATACAACATAAAAGCACACTAAATGACAATATACTCAAGTATACTTTTTGTAACTGCTAACATAAAGATTAACCTTCAGCAGGCTAATAGTCTTCTTCTCATAGGTTTGTCCATATTCCATGATGGTCACAATCTCAGGATAATCGTTTGCAATCTGAGCCATCCAGTTAGAGATCTGTAAAGAGTTAGTCCGTGTCAGAATCAGAAGTTATGCGTTTGTGTCTTGTCAAAGTAACGCCTTTGAGAACAGCGGTCGGGCTTTCTCACCTCTGGCATGGGATGGTATTTGAAGTAGTCATGCTCTGCTCTGCATCAGAACCAAAAAAACACAAGACACATGAGAAGCAGTTCCTGAGTTCTTTGGAAAAAAATTCCATCAAAAAATTGTACAACCCTAACCCCTAACATCTCACTTCTACAATCACTACAATCTAATTTCTAATGTAGCCTATAGCACGTTTTCTATATCTCTTAAATGTTGGAGAGAGATAGATTCTAAAGTTTCAAGATTGTTGAAAAAAAACAGTAAGTTTGAGAATCAAACAGCCAACAGTTCAAACGCACGAATCGGGTGTTTTATGCTTGCAGCGCCAGATTAGCCTCAAGTGGCTAACCTTAAATGGAAGAAACCCGGAAGGTGAAATTAAACTTCTAACATTTCAGCCCAGAAATAGGTTAGCTATAAAGAGAAGGTCGAACATGTGACCAACCCAAGCTAGCTGTTTTTTTGCTTATTTCTTTGTTGTTGAATATGCTAAGTTAAGCTAACAGGCTACTAATTTTAGCTATATGGGTATATTCAGTTTTCAGATACAAAATTGAGAGAGATCTTCAGATCATCAGATCTTCTCAATATTATTATGAAAAAAAGGAAAGGAAATTAACATATTTACGAGTTGTCCGTCGATTTTGGCATCTCATGTGGACAAAGCTGTGTGACTTATTGCTGCAGATCAAGTCCTATACATTCATACACATGCATACAAATTGAACGAAAACATCTAATCCTGCTACAATTTAACAGTCAGACTAAACACTTGCTGTGTTCTTTTTCAGGTAAAATGTAAACTAAGGTGTCGTCTGTATACAGCAGTTACAGGCATCACACAAGGTAGAAATAGTTTATCTTCATGCTAATGGTCTTGTTTGCTTTTGTAGGTCATGAACGGTTTGTTCATGGTTAATAATATTTGACAAAAAGCCACCAGTATGACATTTTACAAACTCACCTCTCCACTGTGGTGGCTGCTCCAACCACTGACAGCAATGCCACAAAGCTCAGCACGGTAAGCATTTTCCCTTTGTTAGAGTATAGTCCCTGTTTTACATCTGACTTAGCAGCAGACAGTAACTTCAGGATGTTACAAGCCTTTATTAAAGACATCCATCAGATAAAGAAACACCTTTGCCTTAGTCACAGACTTGTCACATACCTTATCAATGTGTGGGTTAATGTTTTATCTGAGAGGAGAGCCTTGATTACTCAGTCAAAATACAAAAATAAGCAGTCAGTGCTAATTATTTTACATGATGAATTGCAGATAATCCCTGCCACGTGTGGGATGACAAATTGATGAAAATATAGTCATGAAAATAGACTTTGATTACCCAAGATGCTGTGTAAGCTTTTTTATCTTGACAGCTGTTATCTGCTGTTTTCCACTTCCCATCCTGGTGTGACCTTTTGCCATTTTCAACGTTGAATTTTCACTCAAGCCCATTGTGTTCTCAAAGGTTTTATCACATGCCTTTTTAAGCGAATGGCTGTGACTTCAGCTCTTATCATAGCCGAGAAATTAGGAAAGCTGTCCCATCTGTCCAAACCCTAGTTCATTATGCCTAGCCTTAGCCTCGCTAGCATAATGCAGAGCTGAAAATAACATGTTTTTTTTTTAATCATAGGCATAGACAAGCAACGATTAGATAAGCTAGCTACAGACATGGAAGTAAACAATGTGGTTAGGCAGTGAGCAAAGTTCTACATGTGCTAGGTCATAAATGCAGGTTGTGCACTTGTGAGCTTTGGACCAAAGAAGCTAGTTTCCATGTTGAAAAGAAGTATGCTAATGCAACAGAGAAAGAGGTTGTGCTGAGGAAGGCCTTATGCCGCATAACTTTTAGCCTTAATATGAACAATATGGATGAGTTTAAAATAAATTCACCCCTTGTACAGTGTGTACCAGTAAAGACATAAGCTATACTCAGACAAAAGCTTTTTTTTACCAGACTGTAAACATTTTATTTCTGCTTTCAAAAAGCTTATTATAACATAGGTGTTAATGGGACTTTCAGCGCTGTCGCAGCCTGCCTCAAGTGGACAATCATGGAACTGCAGGTTTTTTTTAATGCTTTTCTATCAGTGTAATTTTTCAACAGCCAATGTGATTAAGCCTCACAGAGCAGCTGCTCTTCAAAGTCATGCATGTAACCCTGATAGTTATTGCATGCTTCGTGTGTGCTAAGGGGGATTGTACCCAAGAAAGACCGATCAAACAAAAGTTCTAATCAACGGTTGAAGGTTCAAAATGTGTGTGAAGAAATCATTGCTGCAATGTTCCATTAGATAACATTAGTTGTTTGTAATTGCTGTCAGATTTCATGGAAGTTTTGATTTACAATATTCTAAATAAAAAATGGAATTAGTTACTTCTGATGGATGATACCATATAGCATTCTGTACATTATGTATTTCATGTTGGACGATGGTACTTTATATAGTGTCTATAGGGCATCTTCGTGCTTGTATTTAGAGGTGCCCGTCTGGTCTTTGGCCACCAGGTGGAGCTTTATTTAAGCTTTTTTTTGTTGTGGTGTATTTATGTGTATGTGTAGGGTTCCCCCTGTATATGGAGTCCATAGACAGACCACAGCCTTTATTATAATTCCTCTTAAGAGTGGTCTCACTTCTAAACAGGTACCTTTAAAAAGCTTTTTCTTTTTAGTCTTGTTGCGGTCGCGCTCCTTTTTTGCAGTTTTTTTAACGCTGCAAATATGACTTCAAACTACAACCTTGAATACTTATTCTGTAATGTAGGAGCAATAAAATGAATGCATATCTACCTCAGGCATTTCGTCAAACTTTAATGAATATTTTGACACCATGCACGATACATGTAAACAAAATTATAGTACGAAAAAAAACAACCAATCAAAATATAATGCAGAGAAGGAGACTCATTGAAAAGTATGATTTGATATGCTTCCATCAAGGCGAATCTACTTGTGTGTATACAGACAATGATTTAAAACATTTTTTTAATGTAATACCTGACCAGCAGATGGCAGTACAATGCTTACTTTAAAAGAAACCTGTAGCACAGTATAACCAGAAATGGAACTGTGCAGATGCAGGAGTGCTCTTCAGAAGATGACCGTTTTATGAAAATTAAAAGGATAGCCATTCATCGGAGTAAATCATGTCACAAAGTTCAGAAGGGGACAACGCCTGCTTTCTATTTTTACTTCCTTAAAAAGTGTCCTGTCCACAGGTGTTGTTGCATTTTGCTATTAACTCTAAATATGGGACTTGTACATGAGTTCACATTTATGTTGGCAAAGTGCTTTGAATTCAACATCTTTGCCCCCTGAGATTAATTAGCGCAGAAGAAGAAGTGTATTTCTCTCCTCGGTCACACCCTGACAGTTGAAACTCTTGCATGCTAACTAAGCCTGAGCACCTCAAGTCTTTGTTCCTGCTCCTTTGCTGACATGTGCATCATGTCTGCTTGTTAGCATGCTCATAAGATACAAAGACAAGACCTGTCTCTGCTTCTGCCCTGTGTGCATAAACCAGGGATGTGTGTGTGTGTGTGTGTAAAACAGCATCACGGGCTATTTCTTCACAGTGATAGATGAAAGGACTAATGCTTTTGGATGAGAAAGACAGGCTGCTGTGTTGCACTCAGAAACAAGCTTACAACATCTTAAAAACTTGCCTGTGTGTGTGTACGCTTAGCATAATATATCCAAAACTCCACAGAGAACATATTCAAGTTTGATTTAAGTAACATGGACCACTGAGATGAAGATTTTTCTTAAAGATTGCAACAGAATTTAGTATATTTTTCAGTTATATAAGCAGACTTTCTCATATTTTTTTTGAGATGCACACAAACAGCCAAACATTGCATTTTTACGTTTACTCCTGCAGCTCATTTGAGCGTTGGAGCCTTTGTTTCACGGGGTGCAGCTAACATGTAGAGTGCACGATGTGAGGAAAAGCTGTGTCAACATCTGGACGGTCTTCAAAGGTTTTTTGGTGTACACATTCCTTTTAGTGGACGTTTAGCTGGTGATACAATGACATGAGAGGGGTTGTGTTTGTCATTAAAGCAACAATATGTCACTTTTCCACCTTCAAATAGTAGCTTCAAAGATTGATTTATCACACTTAAAACAAGGAGAACGAGGTCCCTCCCATGCCCAGCGCACGGCCCGATCGCCTTTTTGCTGCAGTATGTAACCATGGCAGAGAGATGAGGTCATCGTCATTTTTTTTTTTTTTTTTAAGATTTATTTTTGGGCCTCTAATGTAGAGATAGGACAGTGGATAGAGTTTGAAATCAGGGATAGAGAGAGTAGAGAATGACATGCAGGAAAGGAGCCACAAGCCGGATTCGAACCCGGGCCGCCTTTGAGGACTACAGCATCCATACATGGGTCGCCACTGCACCACTGCACCACTGCACCACCAGCGCCCCGTACCTCATAGCTTTATTATGGAAATATGTCCCATATTTTAACATCTTCACTCGCCTTTTTATGACCCATTTTTATTACAGTTAGGTGGCGACCCCTAGTGGTTAAAGTAGCAAATACTTAAACCAGATGATGTAGTTTAAAGTGCAAGAAGTACATTTTGGGTCAGTGGACGCTAAGCATGAACATGTATTATGTCATGTCTCGACTGTAAATGAACTGCAGTAGTAGCAAATACTTCTCCAAAAATCCACATTTTCATGGCCTCTATCGCCCTGAAAATGTGCAAACAATATCCTAAAGCTTGAGCACAGCAAGGTCTTGCACCAATCACTCCTTTCCAACGCAAGACAAATGCTAACGATGCATCTATTACAAGGTTGAAATGCCTTTAAACCAGGGAACCTCACAGCATGCCAGAGCAGAGCGTGTCCTTTGCAGAAATCCTTTCTCTACCCATGTGTGATGGCTTTCCTTCACTGCTGGAGCTTGCATATGTGGGGGTGTATTTTGTGATACAGTGCTGCTGCTGCTACCTGCTCTGTTTGTGTCCCATACGGCCATCTGTAATACAATGTTTCTGTTTATTTAAAGGTTAAAAACAGAAGCCTGCGTCCAGTTGTAAATGGAAAAAAAATGCTTGTAAGGTGTTTGTGATTCATTCAAACTGGTCTGAAAGGTGCAAGTGTATTTTTTTTTTTAGGACTAACAAGACATCATTTTCACAGTTTTTTTTTCGAAGAACTTTGCAGTTTGTGTGAAATTAATAGGCCATGTCTTATCTCTAGATGATGGATCAGGCCCCGCTGCACGCATTCTGAGTGGAGAGAAAACTCACACTCATTCATTGCCCGTGGCGGGAGGCTGATTCGCTGCATGTAAAAACCTCGCGAAAGCAGACAAGTTGGTGTCGCAGGAGACAAGAGGGTGATAAGAGGGTGTAAAGGAGAAAAAGGCAAATTGTGCTCACATTACGCATGGCAATCAATCTGCAGCGCCAACACATTTCAGTGCAGCTGTGCATACAACTGAGCTAAGGATAATTGTAATCAAGTTGATAAGCAATTCATGTTAAAAATAACACCTTCAGTGCATGTCATAATTACAATAAAACTGCTTTCTTTTGTTTAAAATAAGTGTGTAAACTGGGATTTTTCATGAGACAAAGAAATCTACAGTGATCATTAAGAACAAGCACTTTTTTCAAAGTGAATACATTAGACTGTAAAGAGTGATATGACTGAAATTCACTGATAAAGAAGAAAAAACAAAAGGCACATGTTCTAATTTATATGTCTGTAAGTTGAGGCATCTACCTTGAGGTTGAATAAAGCACACTTGGTGTTATGTACAATTAAAGCTATGATTGAACACAGCCAAATTATAACAGCTGCCCCAAAAATAACACAAACGTCTGCTATGGAACTGATTCTCGTGTGACTACTTATAAGCACATTTAATTGTCGTAGTCCTTTCATTCATTGATGTCCATTTCCTTCTCTTAAAGAAGCCCCATTTAAAACCCATTTCCAACATTCAATTCAATTTATCTGGTTAGACGTTCCTCATATTGGGGGAGATTTAAATAAAAAAATATATAGGAAGACAAATGTAGAAGGCCCTAGCATTGATCCCTGATCCACTGCCACTTTTGACCTCTTTGGACCTTGTGAAGTAACTTTTATGTCTACATACTTAACACATTTACTTTGGATTTTAACCAGTAATTGCAATTTCATAGCACCAAGTTTTAATGTGTTACAAATAAATATTAATTCATTCTTATTTCTTCATATTGAGTCCCCTCTGATACGTTGATATTTCACGGGGCTCTATGTGGTAAGAGTGAAATCCATCATTTGACTCATAAAATGTGTTGTCAAAAAAAATCCACTCCTTAAATGAATTAATGTATGAAACTTTTATGTCCAAGGTGGTTGACGCAATATTTCCAAGCAGTGCTATTGCGAAAACCAATATTGAAGGTTCATTAGCATTCACAGAGCTTTCCTGGGGCTTCCATGAATTTTTAAAATGGGTGCACTGTCGTTCAAAGTATGTTGCCATTGCTTCAGTAGGTTTTTACACAACAACTTTAAGTCATGCTAAATCAAAATGTATCTACTGGAGCCTGAAGTTCTAACACCCTGGGGTGTCTGAATTTGAGTTCCCCCTCTCATCAGTCATGCTGGTCTTGACCTGTGTGGACCTTGATACAGTGAAAATCAAAATGGAGCAGCCGCTGAAATCACAGCACTGGAGATTTGAAAGAGGGCTGAAGGGAGAGACTTTTGTCTCCACTTTGAAGTCTTTTTATCTTAAAAATGTGGAAGAAACACCAGCACATGTTAGCCAAGCTAGAGCAACACACACCTCCCACACAAACGCAGTTTTAAAAGCAGAAACAACAGCGGCAGCAACACTTGTAAAAACCATCAAAAGGACTGACAACCACCGAACATATGACAAACACAAATAGTTAAACTCTCCTCCCCCACAGTGCAACCCAACTCTCCTCCCCCGCAGCCTCCAGACATTTTCTAAAGTCGACGTAATTTCTCAAGCTATAAAACATTAACTTAACCCAAAGGCCTTCTGAAGTACTTTCCCGATGAACTTAGCCATCCTGCTGCCCATCAGGAGTCCATGAACCTCTCACCTTACTCCTGCGAGTTGGCCAAATAGCCAAATGGAATTTTTTTTACAGTTGTTCCACTGAGCAAGTCTCCAAAACATTTTCCAGTTTGAAAATTTTTAAACAACAAGCACTGACAAGTCAGAGGCATTCAACACGGAAAAAAACAAAAGACATCAATTTCTATTCACCTCCAACCACATGACTGTCCTTCTGTCTTAGATCACTGGACAATTCAGGGAAACAAATTGCACACGTTCTCCTCAAGAGCTTGCAGAATTGTGGCTCTTTGTCACACTGATGATACCCTCTGACAGCTTACGAGACCTGAAGGTTTTTTCACAAGACAACAACATCCATTCCTCGAGAAAACGAGATTGTTCTGGGATTGTTTTTTGTCAAACTAGGACATCATAATTCATGGATGATCAATTCTAACAAAACAAGTGACACTGAACATTTTAATTGGGGATGAAGACTTTGGAGGACTTGGCAGGTGATCAGGGGCGGCCTAAGCTTTTTCATGGCCCTGAGTGAGATCTGAGCTGAGGAGCCACCCCAAGGCCCCCTTTTCTACATCTTCACTGAGATCACATGTTTATCATGACAATTAAAAAACACAATTTATTGTATATTTGTAAGTGTCCATCCAAGTGTCTCCTTAAAAATATGGACCAAAGAAAACCAAAGTCAGTCCAATAAAAGGTCAAAATCGTCCAGTATTTCAACTCTCAGGAGAGAAAATATGCAGAATGCTAAATACTACTTGAGCTTTTCTAGTCTTTTGACCATTCAGAGATGTTATTATACTGCAGGCCCATTCACAAACTGATCAGTCCACATGCCACTGGTGCAGCAACCGGAGCGATTTGGGGTCAAGTGTCTTGCCCAGTGTCTGGATGATTGGCTGCAGGAGTCCACCACTGGGCCACAGCCGCCCCTCAGAACAGGCCAATTTTAAGCACATATTGATGAATGTCAATTAGGAAAAAGTATGTGAACCCTTTGGAATTTCCTAGTTTTCTGCATAAATTGGTCATAAAATGTGTTCTGATCTTCATCTAAGTCTCAACAATAGACAGACACAGTCTGCTTAAACTAATACCACACAAACAATTATATATTTTCATGTTTTTGTTGAACACAACATGTAAACAGTCACAGTGCAGGGTGGAAAAAGTATGTGAACCCTTGGATTTAATAACTGGTTGACCCTCCTTTGGCAGCAATAACCTCAACCAAACGTTTCATGTAGTTGCAGATCAGACCTGCACAACAGTCAGGAGGAATTTTGGACCATTCCTCTTCACAAAACTTTTTCAGTTCAGCAATATTCTTGGGATGGCTGGTGTGAATCGCTCTCTTGAGGTCATGCCACAGCATCTCTATCGGGTTGAGGTCAGGACTCTGACTGGGCCACTCCAGAAGGCGTATTGTTTTCTGTTGAAGCCATTCTGTTGTTGATTTATTTCTGTGCTTTGGGTCGTTGTCCTGTTGCATCATCCATCTTCTGTTGAGCTTCAATTGGTGGACAGGTGGCCTTAAGTTTTCCTGCAAAATGTCTTGATAAACTTGGGAATTCATTTTTCCGTCGATGATAGCAATCTGTCCAGGCCCTGATGCAGCGAAGCAGCCCCAAACCATGATGCCCCCTCCACCATACTTCACAGTTGGGATGAGGTTTTGATGTTGGTGTGCTGTGCCTTTTTTCTCCACACAGTGTTGTGTGTTCCTTCCAAAGAACTCACCTTTGGTTTCATCTGTCCACAGGATGTTTTGCCAGTAGTGTTGTGGGAACATCCAGGTCCTCCTTCTACAAACATCAAGCGTGCGGCAATGTTTTTCTTTGACAGCAGTGGCTTACTCCGTGGTGTCCTCACCATGAACTCCATTTTTGTTTAGTGTTTTACGTATCGTAGATTCGTCAACAGAGATGTTAGCATGTGCCAGAGATTTGTGTAAGTCTTTAGCTGACACTCTAGGATTCTTCTTCACCTCATTGAGCATTCTGCGCTGTGCTCTTGCAGTCATCTTTACAGGACGGCCACTTCTAGGGAGAGTAGCAACAGTGCTGAACTTTCTCCATTTATAGACAATTTGTCTCACCGTGGACTGATGAACATCAAGGCTTTTAGAGATACTTTTGTAAGCCTTTCCAGCTTTATGCAAGTCAACAATTCTTAATCGTAGGTCTTTTGAGAGCTCTTTTGTGCGAGGCATGGTTCACATCAGGCAATGCTTCTTGAGAGTAGCAAACTCGAAACTGGAGTGTGTTTTTTATAGGGCAGAGCAGCTTTAACCAGCACCTCCAATCTCGTCTCATTGATTGGACTGCAGGTTGGCTGACTCCTGACTCCAATTAGCTCTGTGAGAAGTCATTAGCCTAGGGATTCACATACTTTTCCCACCCTGCACGGTGAATGTTTCCATGTTGTGTTCAACAAAAACATGAAAACATATAATTGTTTGTGTGGTATTAGTTTAAGCAGACTGTGTTTGTCTATTGTTGAGACTTAGATGAAGATCAGAACACATTTTATGACCAATTTAATCAGAAAACTAATAAATTCCAAAGGGTTCACATACTTTTTCCTGCAACTGTATGTTATTATGATACGATAATGTGAATTTAATACATGCACAAGATGCATTTCATTTACCAGGTAGCTCCTTTATGAATGTAGGTTTAGCCAAAAATATATTCTCTAATAAGCACAAGTTTTCAGTCTTAAGCTTTTTTAATAGCTCTTTAAATTAAATACAAGTGAATAACACATCAAAAGAGCATTGTCAGACCAAGAGCCAACAATAAGCTGACAGATGTACAAACACACCAGGTGAGCAGCAGTCATAATTCATGTTGAGTTTGTCATAGCCTAGAGCATCCATCACTGCCATCAGCACATATTTTTCATACATTTAGCAGATGAAGGCAGATATAGTTCGCCTAATGAGCTGCTTTGAATAAGTTGTACAGTGGCAGTCGTGAGTTGAATGGAAAAAAAAGAGAGGGAGTGTGTATGTGTGAAAAGAGAGGGGGGAGAGAGAGAAAGAGAGAGAGAGAGAGAGAGAGAGAGCTGCTCAGTTGCCTTAGCAGCGCGGCTTCATTCCTTCACACTCGGTACAGTGAACGCAGCACTGCGCTTCGCGGGGTTTCCTCTCGCGTTACTTCATCAATTAACCTGCCACACTGTGGTTGTCCTCCGTGGAAAGGGTTTTTAAACCACTCAACTCCTGCTTGGGCTTTTTTTTTTCTCTCGCAGCACTTTTCCCCCTGCTGTTATGAAGAAAAACGCCACGGCTGCAAGTTGATTTTCCAGCCGCGGCTTCCAGTTTGAAACAGCGCGTACAGGTGTGATAGCACGAGAGAGGATGGCTCTGCCGACGCCGGTGAATGTGAGCGCGGCGGGGGGGATGGTGGGCTGCGTGGAGCAGGGGAACCTCAGCGTGGACGTGACCGACTTTAACACCAGCTGCAACAACGGCTCAGTCGTCTCCAGACCGTCAGCCAGAGTCAAAGGTAAGAATTCATCACCCCCCCCCCCCCCCCCTTAATTGTGTCTCCACTAAATCATCCATGCAGGGGTTTATTACTTATTTAAATGCTTGCAAAGTGGTGTCAGACAGGGAAACCCCGTACAGAAGAGGTGTTGTCGCCTAATAGTTACAGTGTTTTTTTTTTTTTTTACACTATTTTTGAATATGTCTTAAATTATTTAAAATAGCTTTTTTTTTTTTTTCTATTTTTTTAAATATTTAAAATGTTTTCTCTTGGTATAGGGAAACATGTCGCCAGCTCTGACTTTAGCTTAATAATGTTGTTTACCACTAATTACAAGCTGCCAACCATGACTGATAACCTGCTTTAAAATGCAATTTGATTCACTGGATGCCTCCGAACCGACTCATTCTTCTACCTCACTGGTTTATTTAGCATAATAATGATAAGGAGTTTTTTTGATATCAAGTAACTCAGCAATCAATCACCAAGCTGCCCAATTTGCTGCTGCATCTCTTCCTGTCGATAATGCCACATTCAGTGTTTTTCTTTAGCACTGAATCTTTTTCTTTGCAGTTCCCAAAATTGCTGGTTTACAAGCTGAGGAGATTAAAACCCCACACACACACACACCAGAGGAGATAAGACCCATCTGAGCTTTTGCCTGCTATCAGGACAGCTGTGGAAAAAAAAGAAGGGCTGATAGGGTAATGAAGTCTGAGCGTGGGCGATAGACTTCTTATTTAATAGTTTTTTTTACCACTGCTGCAGAACATGGAGGAAATTAAGCTTCTGCTAAATAATTCACAGCAATCCCCCGAATCTGTGCTGCATGACTTTTTTAATGACCTCAAACAGGCATGTGCTAAAAAACATCATTAGTTTAAGCTCTTAACACCTGCAGAGCAATTACACACTGTGGGGCGTGTTCAGTGTTTGAATAAGAGAAACGTCCTGCAGACAGATCTCGTTCCCTCACTCGCATGCTGCTGAGGTGACACACAGAAAAGTGCCTTTAATTTTATTAACCTCAATCCTTAGAGGAGCCGTTCCCTTCTCTGCAGTGGAGCCTCATTACGCAGCTGTATTGTTGTTGTACTCTGTATCCAAGGGAAGGGGAAGAGGGGGGGGGGATTAAGTGGAAAAAAACAAAAACACCTTCCACTTGTGGATTCATTTTCAGATTCATTGAATTTCAGATTTTTGTTCATTCGCTCGAGCGTCTGATGCGATGGAAAAATATTTTCACATCTGGTTTGAATTGTTTATTTTATTGGAAAAAAGGTGCATAAAATTACATTTTTTTTTAAAGCAATAGACCTCAAATTATTTCATCAGACGGGCACTTGTTTTGTCCTCTGTAAGAAACAGCTGCAACTTTTGGTGGTTGGTTGTCTCGATAAATAATTTAGTTTATTGTTTTATTCTGAAGACAATATTTGTAGCACAGTGAACAGTTCCTCACAATAGTGTCTTGGCATCAAATGTTTGTTTTTTCTACTTAACAAATCGAGCTTTTTCATACACAAAAGATAGAAAAGAATTTCCCAGTGATCAACTAATACCAATACATGAGTTGTTTTCGTTCTCAGCTCCTCCATGGATGTAAACAGGAAGTCATATGTTACATTTTACAGGAAAAAAAGCAGCCTTCCTAAACCAAACAAGAACTACTGCAATGGGAAAAAGTGAGAATTTCCTCTCTATATTTTTATTTCCTATGTGTAAGAAGAAATCACTTACTTTGTATTATTGATATTTCAATGTATTGTTTGATCTTTATTTTTAAAAAATTATAAAAATGGCCAAGACAGATTCTAAAAGTTCCCATGGCTACATCTTCAAATGCTTCGTTTTTGTCCAAACCAACAGGCTGACATCCAATTTTTTTGCACCAGAAAGCCAGAAAATAGTCTGATTTTAGAAGCTGGAGCCGGTGGTTGTTTGTGTGGTTTTTAGTGAATGAAAAACAGAGTGGATCTTCGTCAAAGCAGGATGGTTTCTGAGAGAGGATTAAATAAAGGATGTCAGGTAAAATCAGGATTTTAAATACTGAAAACCATTCTTAAAATTGTTGTCCAAGTCTAAAAACAAAAAAAAGACATGATATATTATAACTCTTTCTGATTTAAGACTGTGGAGCAATTACTCTGCACTGTAGGCTGCTGTAGGGTACGCACATGATGTCATGGTGGGCGGAGTCACTTCACTTGGAGCCAGTGAGTGGCAGAAATCAATAAAAGGTGAGCAGTAAGCTGTTTAAGTCAGAGGAAACGCTCATTCAGTCAGTGATGAATATAATCTGAACCCGCTTCACTCTCCCTCCTCCCATTTTCACCCGTCTGTTTAATTCTGGGAAAAAGTTCCTTGTGATGTCACAGTGGGATTCTGGTAAAAATTAAAAACCTCCCCTCCCCTGATGTCTCCACATGTGGACTCCACCTCCCGCTGAGGACAAAACTTTTGTGCAGGTCCGCCATTTTTATTCTCGCTACAGAGGAGTGATGTCGACGGGGAAAACTGAGGGGGGGGGGGGGGGGGTCATTGCATTTAAAGAGACACACACACCAAAACGGAGCGTTCTGAGAGAGCTGGTTTATACAGGGTCACAAACCTCCTCTGGTGCTTGATTCATGTTATATTTTGATCAAAGCTCAGCACAGATGTTTCATTCAGACCACAGGGGACTGTTTGAAAAGGTGGAGAAGGGGGATAATATGTCCTCTTTAAAATCTGAGCAGATCAGTCAAACAGTAAAAGAAAGATGATGACTCAGCAGATGATGTTTTTTGGATCACTGACATGCAGAGAAACAGCCGTAGCCCTACACTCTGACTACAAAGTCGATTCAGTTTTACATCCATCAGCGATCGAACCCAGCTGTCTTCATGCTCTGCCCTGTTTAGGATCATGTTGTGGGCTTTCGACAAAGGTTCATAAAAGTCAGGAAAGCCAATTTCTGACCATATGTAAATGTCCACAGACGTAAATAGTTCAGATGTCTGAAGAGTTCAAATGTAAGCGGATACTTTTTCCGCCTGTTTTTTTGCCATCTCAGTGTTGTCTTTGAATCTTTCGCTGACATCAGAGGGGGCGTGGTCAGGAGGAAAAGTGACATCAGTGCATACCCTCTATACTGCATATAGTTCTGTTTACATCTGGTCACTACTGCACATAGTTATGATTACATCTGTTTACATCTGTTAGTCCGATCACCGTCCACTTATATCTACTCTTTTATATTTTGTCTTTTTAAGTTAAGTTTAAGCTTTAAGTTGTATTTAAATTGACACTTTATATTCAGGTTAAAATGTTTTGTTTACTTGCACTGTTGTTAATTTACTGCTCTGTGTGCCCTTGAATTGCCTCCCGGGGACAAATAAAGTGTTTAGAATTGAATTGAATTGATATACTCAGTTTGCCCCCTCCTATGTGAATTAGTCCCCCCCCCCCCCCTTCACTTGGTAGCGAGTCTTCAAAAATGGGACCCGTCGCTAGAGGCATAAACCAGTCAAATATTAACACACAGACACCATACACATCATTTTAAATTCAGTGTGACTAATATTTTCAAAGAATAAATCTATCTCTGAGGTTCTTTCAAAGCAAACATCCATAAAACCCATTTCAAATAAATGATATTCAGAACTTGCCTTTCATGCTCTGAAGTTTTGTTTAGCCTCTAATTAATCCAGTGGTAGTTGTTTTATTCATCTCATGGCTTCTAATGGCTCATCCCGCAAACAATTCATGGTGCCAATTTGCAAAAAAAAAATGTAATCCCAATATGCACGTTTAAATAACCACTAGATTTATATGCACAAAAAGACGCTCCTGTCCTCGGGGGAGCTTGTATTTACATGTTGATACCGGAGACACAGATTGTTTTCTTCCATCTGTTTTCTGCGTTTTCTTCCTGCTACGTTTTCTTCCTTTGAAGGAGGCAGCTGTGAAACTCCTACAACTCGGGGAAAAAACCAAACAACATCTGACATGCATCACATTATAGTAATCTTTCAGGACTCCAGAGAGCGGGCGAGTTCAGAGGGAGGGGGGGGGGGGGGGTGTGCTCTGCTTATGCAGAGCAACATCTGCAGCTGCACCTTGGCTCAGGCCAGGACTCTCGCCGTCCCCCCACCGCTGATTCAAAGTGACACTTTGCTGAGCTCACCCAGTCCCTTTTTTTTTGAGTGCGTGTGAGATAAGTTATCATGAAGTGAACCTCATAAGTAATGACATGAACAACCAACCAACCAGTCACCTTGCACTCTGGGTAAAAGAAAAGGAAAAAAAGGGGGGACACAGCTTGGGAGTTTCTAATATCTAACCAGTTTTGTTGAAGAAATTAGCATTTAGTTCCACACACTGCGATGCAGACTGTCACAACATGATCATGGTAATCAGATCAAATAATTGGAAACACTTGAAGCGACCTGGTGAGTCGGAGCAAGCACAGAATGTACAAAATCCTTTTGAGCATGCGTCTTCATAATAACCAGACGCTGCCTCATGTGCACAACAAACTTTAGATTTCCAGTGTTCACATAAAATCAAATCTATGTGAGGTTTTAGCTTTTATTATCACTTTTCTTATTTCATCAGTTAACTCATGAGGGTCCGTTAAGGTGTATTGCGACGCAGTAGACTGTGACGGCTATAGAAATGGAATGAAGGCAGGCCATGCTTGAGCGGGGGGGGGGGTTGTTATCAGTTTGACTCAATGCATACGTTGAGGGACTCATTTCACTCCCGCTTAATCCTCCACTCCTGTATAATACAAGCAGGAACAGCCCACGTCTGAAAGGGCTTTGAACCCCCTGTGCAGCCATACGCAGCGAGGAAATTAAACCATCCCAAAAATGTACGAGCTGTAATCTTGTCTCGTAAAAGTTTGCAAAGTGTTAAAGCCACCGCACAAGTCCTGGGAAAACTAATTGCAATGCTTTGTTCCCCCCCCCCCCCACCCACCCCTTTGGCTACATCGCGACCTCTGCGTTAGCTTGCTTACATGGTGATTTATTGGAAGTCGCAAGCGCCTCTGCTGAATGTTAAATTTGAAGACATCTGCTCTTTTAATAGATTGCTAGTGCTCGGTACAGTGAGACTATACCCACTGGTTTAATCAATTACAACCAGTGGGGGTCAGAACAGTTAATGACAGGTATTTAATGAGTGTCTCACCTTGCATTGTCTCGATGTAAAGCGAGGTGTGTTTTTTTTTTTTTTCAGATTTAATGAGCAAGCTGACTGCACTCATAAAAAAAGATTTCAAAGGAAGAAGAAAAAGGAAAGTACAAAGGAGAGTGGACAAAAACAAACAAATCATTTATTTTGAATTATTTGTTGGAGTGGAAATTGCTCTGATTGGCTTTCCTTTAGAGATCGGCTATTCTTTATTCCATGCAAAGAGTCTTAGTCAGCAGATTTTTAATTGGTTCAGCAAGTGCAAGAAATGCTTATTTGTGTGTAAGAACAGTTAAGGTGGCAAATCGCCCGGAGCAACGTGTCACCAATTCAGCACAGCGACGTGGTCGTTAACCTGCAGGGTGGACCGACGGTTAGAAGAGCTGCTAACGTCAGCTACAGTCGGCAAACCAAATTACGTCCTTTTTCCTGCCGACAATTCTAAATACATCGTGCTCAATTTTGACAGTTTTCTTACCTCTGGATGTAAAATTTCTGTTTAACCGACTAGGAAATGAGTTGCCTTGGAACGTCCCTATTCCTTTACGTTCTCTTTCCCTAACCTGAAGTTGCGAAACCCTTAGCCATGACTCTGTATGTCTTTAACATCATTACACTATCAATTTGGTAGTTGCCATGCACAGCCATATTGAAAAAGACTTTAAAAAAAATGTTTTGCATCTCTAAACGTCCTTCCATAGTAATTGGTGTGCACTCGTCTGATGAGAATATAATTTACAGTTCTGCATGCGCCCTTGTCACTTGACCGGGCGATTGGCAGGAATCGGGCCCTCCTTTCATTGTGTTTGCAGTGACAGCAGAATGGACAGGGATTTACTGAATTTGTCAGCCCGTAGGAGAGAAAGCTGCAGTGCACTAACTCTGTTTGTCTGCCAAATGCTTTCCTTGAAATAGAAGTGAGCTCACACCTGCTGTACATGAGCTGTCTGCAATCAAGCTGATTGCCCCATGCCGCCTACTATCTTCTCAAGTGTCCCGAGTCCTTGGGATGAATTTTGATAAATGGCTTTAATATTTGCTCAAACATGTAAACGAGTAGAGATGTTGTCTAGGTTTGTCCGTCTTGCTTTATACAAACTCGGCTAATATTAGCAGCATGCTAGCTAGCAGGCTCCTGGGCATGCTTTGTCACTAAAGCATCAGAAACCGTTGTTATGGTGATTCTTAATTTAGGGTACAATACACTCCGCTGTTGTTCCCTTACGTCATGTTACCTAATGACATCGTCTTGATTGGTTATCTCACTGTTACCCAATCCTGCATTCTAGAGCACTGGTTCCCAAAGTGGGGGGGTTGTGGTCCCCTGGGGGGGGGGGGGTCGCAAGACCTCATTAGGGTGGTCGCGAGATTCCTTCCAAAAACATATGAAAACATTACATTGGGGGGGTCATGGGCTGAAATGTTTAGGAACCCCTGTTCTAGAGGGTAGCAGTGGTATCAGTATATGAACAACACTATTAATGAAGCAGGGGAAGGAAGAATAAATGGCATCACCAGATAACGACCATGTCAGACCCTCATGGGTATCGAATATGTGCTGAGCTGGCTGGTGTAGTACAATCAAGGTCTCTCCAACTGAATTCCCAAAGTATCATGAGATCAATAGTGGTCTCTCATGGGGTGGCATGCTGCTGACTGTTACAGTAACTCGCCTCATTACGTTGATAAAATGCAACACAGAGAGCAGCTCCTGCACACTGAGCACTGAACTAAATTGCTGTCAGAGAATTAATTTGCCATCACTTGTTGAGATCTGTTAATGCAGTGCGGTCATGTGTGGAGTACAGCGCTGACAAGAGGGCCACTAGGTTAAATCCACACAATGACTCGGACTCACTCCCTTTTTGTGCAAATTCAAACAATCAAGATGAAGTGGAAACCAAACTGGGTTTCTTTTGACAAAGCCAACAGGTCCAGTGTTCTCCTTTTCAGACCAGTCGAGAAGGGATCCACATATCTTTGAATTCACTCCTGGCTTTCACTTATTCTTTTTCTTCCTCCTTGTGATTGCTCCGAGCATGACGGAGATCTCTGCCCTGATCTCTTATCTTTTGATTGAACCTGTTATAGGGAAGAAGAAATTAAGTTGGGGGTTTAGCGGTACATTTTGAAAAGCGGCAGCATCAGATTTGCTTTTTCAACCAGTAATAAAAAGAATAATAGGGAATTAAAGCCGGAGCTCTTAAAGTGCTCTGAGAAGTGAAATGGTTATTTATCGGCTTTGTTGACACGCGCATCCACTCTGAGAAAAACATTCATCGGCAGTAGTTTATTCACAATTTGAAGTGTTTACTAGTTTGGAATGGAGTGGCTCCGAAATACAGCCATTAATGGTGATGAGGAGCAAATGTTTATGTGTAAATAACCTGTTGGATCTTGTGCTCTCAAAGCCGCTTACATAAAAATGAATCTACTGGGTGATGAAATCTGAGAGCTATGAAGCTGACAGAAACCATAGAAGGTGAACGACTGCAAAGGGCACCGACAAGTGTTTTATTTTAAAGATTTGAGCTGTAAACACCAACAGACAGTAACGCTGATTTTTGGCTGTTTTGAGTTTCATCAAGACCAAGATCATTGTTTCACATCACCTTGAGATATTTTCCGGCAATTCCTAAAAGTTCAAATTGTTAAACCTCATAGCATAATCGCCATAAAGTCATATTTTAAGGTTTTCAGAAAAGAAGGAAAAAACACATTCCAAGTCATGTGACTCGCGTCCACACCTCTGCAGTTGATCATTCCTGCGATCGATTGAAAGTACATTTCCATTTTTTAGAAAGTTGTGGTTTCCCTTATCGTGTAAACGGGTCCACAAATTGGCTATACTATTTTTTTGGAAAAGTCGGACATCAGTTCTAATCCAAACTTTATTTGAAAAGGGAGAATTAGCCGCTCGCTCCCACAAGATCAGGACGTCCTTTATGGCTGATGTTTATTGCTTCATTGGAATAGGACTCTATGCTCACTTATAATTAGCAACAACATCCCATTTGGACCGGGCTAACTGTAATTTATATCAAATTGGAGCATTGCATCATCTCCCCGGTGCTCGGAGTGAAGAACAGCCTTACAGCCAGGTTTTTATTAAAATGATTTCTCAGTCACCTCTCAGATTGTGACTGCTCGGTGATTATAAAGATTTAATCACTTTACCCAGATTACATCCTGCTCCGTTCAACTTACTCCACTGCCGCCTATAATTGGCCGAGCTTTCAAATTACTTCCTGTTCCTGTAAAGTACTGCTTACGCTCTTAAAAAAAAAAAAAGAAAGAAAAGAAGAGTGAGTGTAAATGATCATTGCGACTAAACACTAGCATCCCGGTCCACAAAGAGCAAACAGAGGTTAAATAAACAGACGTGACCTTAACAGAAGCTGCAGACTTTGTCTATCAGCTCAGGGTCATGGTCTAAAATGTTCCACGTCAACGACTCGCTGCTCCATGCGAGCATCTCCGAGATGAACGCCGCTCTCTTACCTGTGATGTATTTATAGATGCTTTTGCTTTTTTCTTTTTTTTGAACTCAGCTGTCATGCTTGAGGGAGTCGAAGGAGCCAAAGTGAATTGTCCTGCAGTCGCTCAGGGGGGCATACATACCTCTTGCTGCTAAATGAATAGATAATTCCATTTTCACTCGGCCGCGTCGCACAAAAAATCTTACACAATAGGAGCTGCCGGTCTGAGCCGCCTGCTTTGTGTTTATGAATGAAGTCTCATGAGTTAGTGTTGATTGTGCACATGTCACATTATGCTGTTGTGTTAATCAAACTATTATCCAACTTGTCATGTGTGCTACAGTTTTACCTTTTATTTTTTTTGGATGCATGTGACTGACTTTAATTTCAATATTCAGAAATTGACCCGTAAGCCATCTGAGGAATAATTCCTATTTGTACTTTCGGGCCAGTGGGTCTTTCAGGAAGAAGGGGTGTCCATGGTCCAGTTCAACAACTCATCTGTCTTTATGTTAGATGTATAGTGCGTCAGTGGATTGTCTGATAAATGCAATCTCATAGTGGCTGCTGCCTCTAAGATTTGTCCGACAATCCCCTGACTGCTGTTTTTTTGTTTCATTAAAGGGGACATATTATGACAAATCAATTTCTGCAGTGTTTTTGAACATGTATCTGGATAACCTGAGAGTCTACTGGCCCACAAAATGTGAAATAAATTCATCCAGTCCTTTGTTTGTGGTCTGCATAAGTCTTACAACATGGACAAAAATTCTCTGTTTCAAATGTGCTCTCCTTGTGATGTCACAGTGGGATTCTGGTAAAAAAAAAACAAAAAAACTACCCTTCCCTGATATTTCCACCCCCAGCCTAGAACAAAAGCATGTCCGCCATTTTCATTCTCGCAACAGAGGAGGGATGTCTACGGGGAAAACTCGGGGGGGGGGGGGGGGGCTCATTGCATTTAAAGAGACACACACACCAAAACAGAGTGTTCTGAGAGAGCTGGTTTATACAGGGTCACAAACCTCCTCTGGTGCTTGATTCATGTTATATTTTGATCAAAGCACAGCACAGATGTTTCATTTAGACCACATGGGACTGTTTGGAAAGGTGGAGAAGGGGGATGATAGGTCCTCTTTAAATGTAAAATAGTTCTGGATAAGCGAGTTATCGCTGCAACATGAGAATATTTCCAGTGAAATGGGCTTCTCTAAAGTGTGTGAAACAGAGATGTAACATCTTCATTTATTTTGACAACAACATCTGTCAGGAGTTTGGTAGTCTGCCACTGTCTGTTCTGTCAATTTAAGGCCAAATGTTTTTCTTTGGTAACCGTTGGTAACCGGCACTTTAGCTGTGAAAAGCGCTTTACGGATAGAATTCATTATTGTGTACAAATTGATTGTTAGTGGACATTTTGTAAATGTGCCAGCTTGCTAATTCAAGATGCACTTACTCACTGATTACAAACAAGAGACAATGAAATCACAACTTTTGCAACAAAATGAGCTTTTCCCAGCGTCTGCATGAATCCTGCAGATCAACTCAAAGAAGAAAAACATTGATGCAAATCAACTCCCGCTTTAAAGTTGATCCAGCGCTTCCATGTCCAAACATCATGGACCTGGGAACAGGGGGAGCCTGGGGGGCCCCTTGAAATCTGATTGGCCACCCCAGGTGCCAAGTCCTAGATTATGATTGGCAATGTCTGAGGCGGGATTTATATTTTCAAAATAGCCTATATTTTGGCTGCAGTTTAAATTGTGAGTTTGGGCAGCCTTCTTCTTTTTGAGTCCTCAATGAAATGAGCTGAGAAGATTTAAATGTTGCCTCGCTCCAGTGTTATTTTTGTAGTTAGAATATACACCGAAATTGTCAGAAAAACACGTTTCCTAAACCCCAAACTTCAACACTTGGCACCAAAAGTGACAGCGCTGTTGGTGTCCTGATTTGGACTCGTCATGATGGGGTGTGCGTGTGCGTGTGCCTTCAAGGTGATCCAGGCCCACGCTGCAGACTTTGTCCCATGTCGCTGTCTTTAATCTGAGGACTCAGTCGGCGCAGCACATGGCCTGCCCCGACCTTGTCCCCTTACATGTACTCTCATCCTCGAACAGATTCACTGTGACAGGCCGGTGTGAGTGAAGAGAGCATCCCCAAAAAGCCCCTAGCTGGACTGTCCTGGTCTCCCTGATGCTCAGCTCTATGTCTCTGCTGAGAGAAGTAAAAGCACATAACACTGTTTCATTCTTAGTTTGCACAGAAGATATTTTTATTCCTTTTGATATTTTCAGACTGGTTGAAATGAGTTGTTTTCTGCTCTCAGCATTATTGTTAAATTGCTTTGAAATTGAATGAATGTCCTTGATGTCGTTTGTCTCATTGTTATTGTTTTGTATCTGGTATACATGAGGATGATGCTGTTAATGGTGATACTAATAACTATTTATTTTCAACCTTGCGTTTCCAGTTTGAGTTATATTCCCCCCCCCTCTCCTCCTCCCCTCCCCACTCAGCACTGATGATGTTGTTTGTCTTCGTCTTCTCCTGTCAATATTATCATTTCAATTATCGCTTGGCACACAGGGTGAGAAGACAAATATTGACACTCGCTCAACTGAAGATGTTGATTATGCCAAGTTATTCTGCCTCATAATAGGCTTTGGTGTTGTTTATGTGCCTCCAGTCTTATTTCCCCAATGAACAACATCGTGATACACTTTGTTTATTTCATGTATCCATGTTGTTTCGGTTTATTCTCACTTTTTTTTCTCTCCCTCAATGTCATCTTGTTTTATTACTTCATGAGTAATTTAATATAAGGTTTGAATGAATGATGGAAAAAAGGAAAAAAAAACTCGAAGCAGACAGATGAAACGTTTTTAGTTGTCTTCATCTGGAAGGTGGAAGTCTTTCTGTCATTTGGTGTTTTTTCAGACCAAAACAGTTCTGGGGACTTTCTGAAGAGGAAAAATTCCTCTAGAGAGTTTCCTGAGAACGACTCACCATGGGGATTTTTTTTTGCCTTTCTGCACTGCCATGGTGTTGGCAAAAGAAACCCAAAAAAAACCTTCAAGTGACATAAGCCGGCCCCAGAGTGATTTATTTTTTAGCAGCTTCAGTCCATTCCCCCCCACTTTTAGTCTTTTTTTTTTTTTTTACCTAATGTTTACAGTGGGATTTAAAAAAGTCAGGTGGTGGTATTGGATTGGCTCCTGTGTTCGACCAATCAACATGCACTGACCAATCACTGTGCAATTACGTCGCTTAAAGTCCCTCTTGTGATGGGAGAGTACCAACTCTGAAGCAGGAGCTGTAAAGGTTCCTCTAAACGCGGTTCTAGAAACTAAAATAGTTCCCAGAACTGTGAAATAATCCTGCGGTGCGAAAACACCTAATGATGCAGTTTTCTGTCAGTATCAAAATTTGAATAACTAATCTCCCTTTCTCTCTTTCTCTGCCAGAGATGGACTCCTTTCGCATCCTCCTCTACTCGCTCATCTTCCTGCTGAGCGCCTTCGGCAACCTGCTCATCATCGTGGTCCTGATGCTGAACAAGCGCATGCGCACGGTCACCAACTCCTTCCTGCTGTCGCTGGCCGTCAGCGACCTCATGATGGCCGTCTTCTGCATGCCGTTCACCCTCATCCCCAACATCCTGGAGGACTTCATCTTCGGAGGTGCCATGTGCAAGACCGTCACCTACTTGATGGGTGAGGAGGAACTGTTTTTTTTGGTTTTTTTTTGAGCGGCAACATTTGAGTCGTCAAGCGGCTTGTTAGATTTGAAGTAAGGTGGTGTGGAGACTTTTTTTTGCTTTAAAAGTGAGCAGAAATTGATGAAGCCCTTAATCTCCCCAGCTGGCACAGTAATCACTAAGCACTTTGCACTGATCAATAAAACACTTTGCTTGTCCAGAGCAGTGAAGATCACATTTATTGCCCCATTATTAAGTAACTTCTTAGCAGTCTCAAGACATGTTGATATGAAATATCATCTTTGCTTTGATTTCTTTCCCATTTGAGGAAAACCTCAAATGGTAGCATCACTTCAGAATCTAATTCAGGTACTTCTGGTGCTCGGCGTTACGTTCAAACATCCTCACCATGGTAGTAAGAGTACGCATCTGTCAAAGTTTTTTGAGTCGAACCGCTACATCGCGCCCACCTGTCAATCACGTCAGCTACGCGCCTCACAATGGATTGTTGTAAAAATCAAAACAGAGCTGTTCCCCCTGTACAGTGTGTGCCCATGAAGACAATAACTTATCAGATATATTTAGTTTTTTGTACCAGGCTGTAAACACAATGGGCTTTTTTGCCTGTTGTGTGTATGTGACTTCCTGTGTTCCTTGAGCCAGCCTCAAGTGGACACTTAAAGAACTGCAGGATTTTGCACTTCTGCATTGGTTTCATTTTTCAAGACCGGAGGTTGCCGCTTGGTATTGTTGTCAAATTTAAATAAAAAAAAACCGATCAACCCACGCTGCCAATTTTTGGTTTTCAAGGACACCTCAGACTTTAAAATATTACCTTAACTGTCATGGCCCCGTACCGGATCACATTATGTTACTGTGCTTTACCTCATCCCATCGTACTGTATCGTAAAGAGAGAGAAAAAACACTTACAATAACAGCCAAAAGTAAGGAGACAAATGTGGAAAAGGAAATGAATAATAAATGTGACATGTGAGTCAAATACCTCGAATCGTGCCTGTGATGGGTTCTTTGTTCTCCATTTTTATTCAAATGAAAAGCCAAAGAGAGTCTCATGAAAAGACCCTAATTCACATTAATTATGCTAAACAGAGCTGACAGGCAGAAGAAAGCGGTTTGAATTGATTTTATATTTCATTCATCGACTTGTTTGAAACCTGGCCTCTCCTTTAGTTCATCAGGAGACCTGTTGGGTCATCAAGTCTTGCCTGAAAATTGCTCTCCGTCAGAATAAAAAACCTGTCTTTTTCAAACTGCTCTTCTCTGGGCTTGATTTTCGTTTTGCCTGTCAGAAGGTAGCCATCACGCTGAAAGTGCTCGAACAGTCACTCATCTCTAGGAGTGTGACTTAGCGATGAGCTGGCTCCCATCAGGCCAGACTCGAGGTGCCACGTGAGGCCTGAGTCAGACCCGAGCACAAGAGACGGGGGGAGAGAACCCCGAGATCCTGCCGCAAATGCTTTCTGTCTCCTCGCCTGCCATTGAGCTTTGAATGGTCAAGAAGAGCGATTGAATGGGCAGGTACACAATCCTATCCCATTATTGTCTTGGAAATGCTACGCACCATCTGTGAGAACAGGCAGGACTGAATCTCCTTTTCAATTACTGAGCTTTCTGAGCTGTGATAAGGAGCAGGAGGGCAGCAGGGCCAGCTGCTTCCGACTGGAAATCACAAGAAAAACCTTGATTGTTCTCTTATATTTGTGTGAGCCATTTTAACTCAAGGAGAAGATGAATCATCTCTGAATACCGGCCTTTTCATAACTTGGATAAGACGACCAAGATGTCCTTCAATGAAGATACATACTGCCATAACATTTTATTTTCTCTGCACAATATGAACATATAAATACACTGGAATTTCACCTTTTCCTCAACAAAGTATTTAATGTTGTAACAATGCATATCTTGTTTTTTCATTGTGGTCTTTATGTTTAAATTCCAGGAAAAAGATGGCGGAAATGCATTATTTCCTGTTGCCCTACATGAATCAATGAATTGTAGCGAACTGTCACTACATTGACTTGGGCTCTGTACAAACTTTGTTGCTTTACACCTGAGGCTCACCTAATAGTCTCTTTGTCACATCCATTTCTCTCCTTCATTGGAAGAAATTAACTGAATTTACCTCAAGGGAAATCCTAGTGCCAGACTGCTCAAAAATTAGTTTTTAAAGGGTTAAATGCAAAAAAAACCCCAATGCAAACAATCCACTCGCATCATGACTAAGTAGCTGTAGTGACTTTTGCAAAGCTTTGTCCATCACCAAATATTTCTCCGTTAAAATGTGAGCCAGTTTCACTAAAATTTAAGGCTAAAGCCCCTTTTTCATCTGCATGAACTTTCCCCCAGAACAACGGACCTTTTGAGGAACTGTGTTGTCTTTGACCGCAGGAAACAGGTTTTAAATGTAGTTCTGGGTTAAAGATCTACCCCTCAAAAAGACCCTGCTCGGGGTCGGGGGGTAGTACTTACTAAAGTCGTGTTCTCTAGATGTTAGAGAGTTTTTTCTTAAATCTCCATTAGGAGGTAGCAGTTGTTGTGTTGTGTTGTGTAAATCCAAGGCCAGGTCTCTGTACCAATCCCCTTAACTCCTGGACTGGATCTGCAGCGTTTCTTATTCACATCTGTTTCCTGGGTTTGTGTGTTTTAGAATTTAAAGCCTTTTTCTCCTGGTTTGAATTGTGATGACGCTGATTTGCATGACTCTTCAATGCCAGCTTAAATATGCCGAGACTGTAGCGCCACTAATAAGTGAGTAAGCCTGGAGTGGCCCATGAGAGGAATCAGACCTAGTGCTGCCTTCAGAGGTAACACAAGACCATTGTCCTTCTTTATGGGAAAATGTAAGAATGTAATTGTTTGCAGGGCAAAATGTAGTATAACTATATCGTCTGCATATGAAAATCCATATCAAGAAACCCTCCCCCGAGGGTCTGATTTACACTCTTCCTATTAGCAAGACCCTCCATCAACCGAAACCAATCAATACACAGGATCATTATAACTATCTACACTCATTGATTCTGTCAAACCCTCTCTGCAAACTCATCTATTAGCCCCCACCCATTTGCCATGTAGTACACAGTCCATCCTCATATTCATACACTGCAGCTCATAATCAAGAATCATCGCCCCCCCTGCACTGTTCCAGTAGCAGTGTTGAGATCAATGTTGTAATATTCTCACATTCATGTATCCATGTTTGTGTTCTTGTTGCCTGTCATATGTTACAATTACAAACCAACTACCAGCCAAGTCTTGTCAGCCCTACACATCACCCCGAGTTGTAGTTTAAATAATGTATAAGAATTTTAGTTTTCCAGAAAACTTGTACAAAACTAGCTGCAAGGGAATCTGGCACCTTTGAAACTTTTACTCCATTTAAACTGCTGTTATCCCCTCAGGTTCCTGCAGGGCAACATCCAACTGAACACTTGAAGAATTAGATGTGAGCTAGAACGAACAGCTACAGATTCAGCTATGGAATGTAAAATCTGCTCTCCAAGGATGGATTGAACTGAGAAAACACTTCGACTCCACACTTCAGGTTTTTTTTTCCTCTAAAGCCAGTTATCAAGCAGTGTTCGCCTGGCTCGCCAGTAATGAACAAGAAAAGGGATTAGAGCTTCTTTTCTATCCCTAGAAGAGAGAATAAAGCACAACGGGGGGAGATGTGAGCATTTAGTTGGTTAGTTGACTGGTAATTAGCTTGGCAGCACCTTGGCCAGAGTCGCAGCAGAATCTCCTCGGCTCATACATTAGCCGCTCAATCTTGGAAAATGTCAGGTCAGGGAGTGGGAGCCTTGATCTGCTCTGCTGTCTGCAATCACAGCTGGAATGAATAGGAAGCAATAACTGAGACACAGTGGTAAATGGTAAATGGACTTGAGCCTGTATAGTGCTTTTCTAGCCTTTTGACTACTTAAAGCGCTATTACACCGCGGGTCATACCTACACAATGATGTCAGAGGCTGAAAATCATAGAAATGTAGGAAAACAAACCTGAAAAAAATCGGAGCTTGATCAGCAATCAAAATAGTATTTCTACCTGAGCAAAAATGTGAAAATCAATTAGCTACTGCAAAGTCAAAGCAGCTAATGTAGCATAAATTCCTAGCTTACATTAGCTGTACGTTAGTTTAACAACTCAATTTAAACCTTTCCTGCCAAAAAATAAAAAAACATAACCAACAGTAAAGCTTGGACGTTGTATGCTAAGGTAAGCTGCTAACAGTAGCTATCACATGCTTTTTGTAACTTATAAGATGGTCAAATGTCCCTCCTCTTCACTGTTGAGTTGCTAATAAACAAAGAAGAAGCATAATTGTAATATTAAGTTTGATCCCCACCCAACAAACAAAAGTTGAATCGTACAATAAGAGAGAGATTTTCCAAAAGCAATTCACAACACCTGTCAGTCAGTCAGTCTTTGCTTTTTTTAAATCTTCTATTTATTTTTCTATCTAATCAAACACTCAGCTGCAACAACCAGGCCTTCTGTGCAGTATTAGCAACCAGAGTAGCTGCATAAAGTATGATAAAAAATGTTTTCAATGGGATCAGCTCTGCAAAAAGCACTTATACATAACGTACAAGCTAACTACTGCTAACACTAGCTAATATATAGTTGCTGTGCATATTTTTAAAGTTCATTTTACTTCACCAAGATTTCCTGCTCTGTTCCATAAAACCTCCAAACAAATTGGTCCCAGTGTCAGTGTCGGCTTTCCCAGTAATGAGACGGATGGTCAAGTGGACCTGGACTGAAATGTTGAATGAGGTGATAAATGAGGGCCTTTCACTCTCAAACATGAATCTGATATCTCTGACAAGAAGCACATTAGTCCTGTTTGAATCTCTTCAAGCTGTTTCGACAACTCTGTCATCGATTTTAAATCACTGGAGTAGAAGTGCAATACATCAAAGGGAAGTGCAATTTGTTTCAGTACGTCTATGTTATCAGTCTTTGTAAGTGCTCATTTTGAGTCACTTTAGGCAGATACAGCCGTAAAACTCTGGGATTTCGCGATAATGAATGTTGTCCACATTGTGTACCCGATCTTGTGCTCATGCATGAACTATACTGTGCCGACGCACACCTCTTCCAAGGTTGCCAGGGCCAAGGATGTGTACCGTGGTTGATCGCAAGTCAACAAACTGGACTTTAGGGGTGAAGCGAGCGCCTTAAGAAACACCCAACTTATGCTCCCTGAATGATGAAGCCCGGGGATTGAACACTGCTTATAATGTTTGTGAAAATAAATATTGTCACAGGAAGCAGAGCATAGATGCTAGAACAAACAACTGGACTCACTTGGGTCTTCTTTACCCCACACCACATGGACCCTTGTGGTAGTGACCAATGTCTGATAGAGCCACATGGTTTCAAATGAGTGAGTCTCATCCTGTGTTTTCCATTCCAAAATTTGCACATAAATATATCATATAGCTGAAACAGCTTATTCTAACAAGTGGTGGTTGTGAACTAAAGTTGGCTAAAGTTTGAGTCATGAATCTCCTGGGCTGGAGAAATTGGTACCATGGTACCAAATAAAGAGCCGTTAGAGAGCAGACTCTTATCGCTGAGCAAAATGATCTGGTTCACTTAAAAATAGCTGGAATTCCCATCACTAATGAAAAGCTCGGGGGAAACAGTTTGTCTGGCTCTGCCGCCTTAAACACACCTTGTTCACTCTGTTGAGCGTGATTTCGCAGGATGTAGAGGTTCACACTTGCGCGACTCTGTGATTGTCTAAACAAAAGGTGTTTTTCTCTGTCACCTAGGAAATTGCTGTTAATGTTCTTTGTGAAATCAAAAGTGAGCATTGATGTTTTATTTTAGCTCAAACCGTCATGTCTTCAGAAAGGAGGCAAACTTCCTTCCATTTTCTTTACTTTGGAAACCAGACCCCCATCTGAGGACATATTTGCTGTTGATCTATATTAGCACATTTTGGTTGAACATATGTCTATGCTTTGTGACATACACATCAGTTGAAGAATGTATCGACAGTCAGACAATAGTTACTTGAAAATCTGCAGGAAGTCTAGCCGGTGCTGTTCTACAAGGGTGCAAAAGGTTGCATTGCACCCTCATTTTAAATTTGTACATCACAAAATATATTTTTTAAATCAACCGTTAGACATTTCAGTTGGACGTCGGTCTGTTGTAAGTCAATATAATGTTCTTAAACAACATCTTGTGTTGCTTTTTTTTGTATCGGATACAGAAGACTCCAAACAAGGCTAGCTGTTTACCCGTGTTTAGGCAGTGTGCTAAGCTAAGCTAACCTTAACAAGGATACAGCCTCATAATGAACAGAGAGATGTAATGTAACTCTCTGCTCTATGAAAGAAAGCAACTGAGGAAATGTCCAGCATTTATTGCAGAATGTAATCATATCCAAAATGTTTCCCTGAATTATTAATGGTGTCTGAAATGTACAGGTTGTTTATGGCTGCCTTTAAAACACCCTTGATATTTTTATCCTGCTTTTTGTTTGCTTTGCGAAGCACTTTTCAAAAGTTCTTCTAGTCATTGCTTTTGTCCTTTTTGAATAATTTCATCTCCTTGAAGGGTAAGACAATAAGACCAAACCTGCTACCTTCCTGCATGCTGTGTTTCTCATTTACTCGATCAGAGCTGTGGTTGGGCATGAACACCCCCAAGCATCAACAATTCCCCCTTCTCTGATTTGCTTTTTTCAGTCATTCTCTGTGTCTGTGTCCTAGAACTTGAAAGAGATGTGTGGGTGTGAAAAACGTATTGTGCCAGACTCTTTTGCAGAGTCCAGTACAATGTTAAAAATCACATGCGTGGTCTGTACCACCCACACACCCAACTCCTTCTGCTTCACCGGAGCTTTGGGTGGATATTCTCGGTGAGTGGTAGCGTACCAAGGTCAACAGGCAATCAGGATTGTTCCATTGAACAAGCTTGGTGGCCGCTCCTCTCTGTGCTTTGCAGGAAGGTTTTTCACCTTGAGCCTGAGATGTTAATGTCAGCTGGAGCGTGCTAATGAGTTAAACTTTCCTTTCTGCCTGCACAGGAATAACTCTTAATGCAGCAAAGTCATGCCAAAGTTAACACTGCAAGTAGTATTTAAATAGAGTTCTTCTAACGATGAATGTGCTTCATGACAAATGCTAATTAACATGACTATTTTTAACATAAATTTGGCCAAAGGTAAACATATGTTAGACTGTAGTGTTGCTATGGGATGAGTCAAATTCAGTTGGTATCCCTTGTACAAACTCAATCTTGCCATCTGATAATGAGCCCCCGAAAGGCTTCTCATGCGATACAGACTTCTATTCTCTGTCTTTGGGTCTTGAGACAGGCAGGGTTGGGACAGGCTCTGCAGCACTGGTGCGTACCAGGCAAAGTCTGAACAAATAAGCATCTTGTTTTCTATGTTATTTTTTACAATTGGATTCATGGTATTCTGATTATCGATGGTGAATTTGAAATAATTGGATTGGAGTGGAATATCTGTTTATTCATATCTGATTGAAATAAGCCATTTAGCTGCAAGATTTGGGGGCAAATTTGGTTAAAAAAAGAGAAACGTCAAGCTTGAAAAATGGCTGGCCGTGTTCTGGTGAATGTAGATGTACATCACACATGCATTATATATGTTTCACATTTCTCACCCTAAGGGGGTGTGCCTCACTGTTTGACAGCCCCTGTGCTAAGCTGATAAGCTGAGTTTGAGAAACGGTGATAATGAACAAAGAGCTGGTACCTCTCAATCGACTAAATGTGTAGTTGAATGTAGTGTCCTGTCAGGTTTTATGTCAGTATTGCAGTAATCATAGGAGTAACCATATTCTGAAGGAGCTGAAATGATTTTAATAATGCCCAACAGAGTCTCTCCAGCTGCTCTTTGAGGAAAAAAGGAATTAAGATATCTTTGCTGGAATGATCTCTTTGTTCTGGAGTATCCCTTTAAGTCACCTCCTTTGTTCTGTAAGCGCAGGAATAAGATAAAGCCGTTCCCTCGCTCCTATCACACTCCCTATCAAATCCCACAAAGAAGTACTACACGGTTCCTTTTTTTCTTCTAAATGTGTACTCTGCCCTTGACAATATCCACTAAAATCCTGAGCTACATAACAAAGCTTTTTTTTTTTCAAAATACAAAGGAACAGAGATTTTTATCATCGGTTTCCAGAGAGGACAAATTGTTCTTGACAAAGCCATGGAGCGGTCCAGCGATTAGTATGGTTCCTGTAGATTGAGTTGCATGGTTATAAAGTGAATGCATAATGACTTCCACCCATGAATGATAACGAAAGCTATAGTTTAGACAGGATATGTTCTTTCCTTTTGGAGAGGAACAATGGAAGGGAATTCCTATGTGGTGGATTGAGGTGGTTCCTTCATGTAGCGTTGCAGGTTCAGCGTGATGGATGAATTCCTATGGGGCTTCTTTCTAGCTGCTCGTACCCCACAAATGTGGTTTATTGATGCTATTCGCCTCACCCTGCTAACTCTTAGATCTCATGCTATGCTATGCAGTGACTGAGCTTGCCCACCTCTCCTTTGAATTTGCATATTCATACATGCAAATGCAGCTTGGCGTTGGATTTTCTATGAAGGCATTTAACCTGCATCAAGCCCTACAGAGACAATGACCTTGGATAGGCACAAAGGTTCTTTAATGTAAGATATGTCTTCATAGACGATGGAGCAGCTATTTTTATGAATCAAATTCATGTCTACTGAGAGTTGGTGATTATTATTGAAAAAAAAAAGGGCCCCAGGACTACAACTTGAGATATCTCATGCTTATAGAATTACAAGCCGTCTCTGCAGAGCGCTCAGTCATTCTGTTTTTGCACTGACAATTGGCATTTTCATCGGTATGAATAGAACCACTCCATGCCACGCTGTTTAATGGCGATCTTCCTGTTGAGGGACCTAATTCTGGAAATACGCTGTATGTCAGGGGTGGGCAACTTTGGTCACAGCAAGGGCCACATTCGTTTAATTCTCACTGCTAGAGGGCCAAATTGTAGTATACAAAAACGATTAAAATCAATTATGTCTCAAATTTAACTCAACATATACTAGTGATGAAATATAACTATGGACATCTTTCTGGTTTTCATGATTTTATGGCAGATTTGTCATGTTTTCTTCACGTTTCCAATTAATTGACATGAAAAAATTGACCTGAGGTTCACGTTGAGGGTTGATGGGGGGCCGCCAGTTTCCCACCCCTACTGTATGTAGAAAAGTCGTAGTGGAATGCAACTCCAACATCTGGTCAGATCTGGTTGCACAGTGATAACAGAGAGCACTTTAGGGTTTAGGCGCATGTAGTTACAGGTTGAAAGGTTCGTATAGTGCTTGTTGGTTAGGGGTTAGGGTTAGGATAGAGCGTTATTTGTCCTATATACCAAGAAAAGCTAGTGAGTAGCATAAATGGTTTTCATCTATCCATGACATTTTCTCATGCACAGTTGATTGATTATGGCATTATAAGAAAGGTCCAGGGTTTAGTAGGGTTAGGTATTAGGTCCATGAATAGCAGAAAAACATTTCATGCCTATCTGTGTTGAAATCTCTAGCCTGTGACAAAAGTGATCAGCTCAATGTCTCCTGTCTTTTTTTGTCCTTCAGGGATCTCCGTCAGCATCTCCACCTTTAGCCTCGTGGCCATTGCCATCGAGAGATACAGTGCCATATGCAACCCGCTGAAGTCCCGGGCGTGGCAGACGAGATCCCACGCCTACCGTGTCATCGCTGCCACATGGGTGGTGTCGTTGCTCATCATGGTGCCCTATCCGGTGTTTAGTGCCCTGAAGACGTTCCCCAAAGCGAATGGCACTGTGGGCCACATGTGTCGTCTTGATTGGCCCAGCCAGCAAGCTGAGCAGACCTGGTAGGTATCCCTTCATGGAAGGTTTCTTTCCTTCATCAATCAATCGTCTGATCTGGTTTTCATGACAGGAAGAATACCATCCATCTTGCCAGCATGACATGTTTTTTACAGTGACCCCTGTCAGCTATGACAAATGCCATACCGACCAGAAAACTTTGTAAATCTGACACGTGCATGACATTCAATTGATTGATATGCCTTCAATTCCCCAACACAAAGGTATAAAAGATAAACAGACTAAGGTTTGTGAATTGAATGCAGTCGACTTGTCGTTGGTTCAAAATGTTTATACGTCCTGATTTGCATTCAGGGACGTTTATAATTATCATTTCATGATGAGGGGAAAACTTTGCTATGCAAGTTGTGCAATCAGACTTCTTTCTAATTATTACTCACTGTTTGAACATTGATTACATTTTGCAAATGGGCGAGGCCAAGGATGAGATTGAGTATGACAGGGGCCAAAATGTAACGACTCAACAACAGGGTCTCAGCATTTCCAAAACTGGAAGTCTTGTGAACTGATTTGCAGTGGTCGTAACCTTCCAAACTGATGAAGTGGTCATAGGTGGCCAAAGCTGACTGGTGAATGTGGGGATCGGTATGGTCAGTTCATTAGAACATTACCTGGTCAGGGTGCCCATGTTGACCCCTGTCCGCCTGCCAAAAGATCCTACAATGGGCAGGTGACCATTAGAAATGGACCACGGAGCAATGGACGAAGGGGGCCTGGTGGACAAGAAGACCTGGAATAGCTTGCAAGTGAAAGTTAAGTTCTGGCAGAACTGGGCATTTCCTCTATGTCTTCATAGGAAGTTGTAGGAGAGGGGTAAAAAAGTAGCTAATGATAGAGAGAAGTCTTCTCACCGTCTTGTCATTTCTGTTGAACCTTTGGGCCGAAACCATATAGGTGGTTACAGAGGCAATGTCTGGAAAAATAATGAAATCATTAAAACCGGAGACAGGTTTAAAAGGTGCCCAGGCAGCTCTTGTTGAGGCATTATTACAGACAGTTTGAAATGGGATATAGCGGGGCAGGGTTCGTACCAAACTTCAGAACTGGGACTACATAATTAGATACAGGTTCTTGATAATGTGTGTGCCCTTTGTGTTGGCGCTTCTCAAGGATGCATTGCACCATTTTTGCCATCGTTTTCAATTAAAATGATAGTTTCTCTGCTCCTGACTACACGCTGAAAGATGAAAGAGTGGAGCTTACAAAAGGTCAAGAACGATTGCCGCGGCGGTCTAGAGCACTTGATGTTAGGAAAGTTATCCATCCATCTTCTTGCTCTCTGAGGACCAATAAGTGCCAGTTTGTTGTTAGGAAGCAACCAAAGCAGATGTATAAGCTACTGTATGTTAGGGCATCATGGGATACAAAACGCAGGTATTTTTCTGTAAACAACTTTGGATCCTGCAGTGATAGCGCAATTAAAATAAATAGGAAGCTGAACATGACAAAACCTTGTACATTTCCTCGACTTGACAGCCTTTTGTGGTTAACACTGTGAAGAATTCCCTTTTCTCTGACTGTCTATCAAACTGTAAAGCTTCTCTGGGAAAGACGAGGCGGTGGGAGAGCAGTTAATTAGTCTGCTCAGCGAGGGGGGGAGGAGGGAAAGATCGGGGCTCAAATGTCAAAAGTCCTCGTGTCATGAAGTGTGAGCTCCTTTTAAGTTTTAATTCCCCAGTTACGGCCATCTTGAAGATTGCACCAGGGTGAAGGGTTAAAACATCTTTTTTTTTCATCTCCCGGGGACTAAAGGAAAACGGGAACCTTTTCTGCAGCTAATGAAGCGGTGCTTAGACTTATTGAAGCAGATGATGGGGAAGACAAGAAAGAGCCATAATGGACCATTTTTTGTGAAGTGAAAGAAAGATTTAGTTGTTGATTTTTAGAATAATTCTCAGTGAAATTGACTCCTCCACAGGAAGCTTGTTATATATGTTCTCAAGCATAGATTTAAGTAGACTTAAATTTGGGTTATGAACATTCAAACCATGTTTACATTTTTGGACATTAATATTTAATTCTGTCCTACGTTATACATCCTACAGTTGTAGGAACGCTTTTTCTACAAATGGCCCACAATAAAGAGTTTCATCAGAAAAGATACAAATTAGGAAACTCAGCCTAAATCCAAGCTGAAGTCATAAAATGTGTAGTATCCTATAAAATTGTTTTATGATGTTAATAGAAGACAATTACACAATTTAAATCTAAGGCTGCACATATCTGCTTCAAGTGTAAAGGGAAGTCAATGTAGAGCCTCAGAGGCAAACCAGTAATGGTAACACTCGCTGCTCATCATTAAGTTCATTGCTGTTTGGGCAAAGTTAATATTAAGGGAACTCTGGATTATTATACTCCCGTTTCACACTTACAGAGAGGAAAAAAAAAAACACCTTCAAACATAAAAAGGAGAGAGAGCAAAAAGTGATTTCCGACTCTATCCACTGTCCTATCTCTCCATTTAAAGGCACAAAATTCTAAAAAAAATAAATAAATGATGACAATCCTTCTTGTAGTTCATACTGTATACTGTAGTCTCGACATACTGGGATCGCCATTACCACCATGCTCATAAACAAAAATGTCTTGGATGGGCTGTTCAAGTGCCATGACTGAATCAGGCTGAGGTGACACCTAGTCGACAGCTAGCAGCATCCACGCCCCCCAATAAAGCATAACTGTAAGTAGTGTACTGTAGTTAAAACTTTGTTCAGTTGTGATAAATATCTATTAAGACCAGGCTGTAAAAGTGGAGAGTTGGGACCCATGGGGTCTAATGGGGAGTGACTCACTTTAGATCCAGGCTCAAGTGGTATTTAGGGAACTCCTTTTTTTCTTTTTTTTGGTCTTAATTTTTCCTTTGCTTTAGTTCCATCCCCAGGGGGCTTCGCATAAAACACAAACAAGAGGAAGTTAATTTTCAGAAACGTGCAACAAGTGCCTCTCATTTCCTCGGGTGAATAAAGTGTTTCCTGCTTGGTAATCATGAAGCATTCAGGTGATGTTTGAACAGTCAAAAGAGCTAGCAACGTCTGAATATTCATGATATTGAATTTTTCTTCTTTTTTTTTTATCGCGTCCTTCTGCCTCTGCCGACCCCCCCCCAGAGACAAAACAAGCGCAGATATCTACCAGCACTCCCCAAGTGTTCCCGCGCTCTGATGTTCGCTTCCTGACAGCTTTTTGTTCAACACATTTTCCAGCGTATCAAACGGCCGGCCGATGAGAGGCTTCGACTGAACCCTTTATTTATAAAAAAGAAGTGAAAGGAGAGCGCAGCCGTGCGGCGTTCAGAGGATTACCCAGGAAGACATTAGAATATCAGAGAGTGAATGAAACCCTGACCTCTTCCTAGCCGCCGTCGCTTTCATGTGACTGATGTTCCTCTGGGGGACGTCGGTGGTTAAAGAGGGCGTTCTCTGATTGGATGTCGTGCACATTGTAAAGATTTATTACAATCAAAGTGACATCTGCATTTTTTTTTTTTTAAATCTTATTTATTCATGGATTTCTCTTTCTAGTTTCCTTTTCCACAGTAATTGCCTGTAACCTTCTTTCTGTATTCTCTTTTTAGTTTATTTCACTTAAAGTTTCATCCGTTTTAATGCTCCGCGTCTACACTTTACAGTCCCAAGTGGTTCTACATTCATCCTACTTTAAAAACAGATTCAAAGTTACAGTGTTCAAAGTCTTAAAGAGACTATATGCAAAGTGCTTTTCTGCAGTCTGACTCAGATTCCAAGAGTCCCAGAGCACTTTGAATTTTGTACACTGTTCAAACATCTTCCTTACAATGTTTTATTCATTTCTTTTTTTCATTTTTTTTTTTGCACTTTATTCATTTTGCTACTTTCTTCTTGGAGGTGTCATCACTCCAGGCACTCCGGCAAGCAGGAGCCATTATCGTTGTTCTTTTCTTTGCGAGGTAAATGGATCTTTTTATGATAAAAAAAAAAAAGAGCCGAGTACACAGCCTTAGGGAGTGGAAAATGTCTCACAATTGTCATATTTAACCATATTTACTTGTCCAGATGTAATTTCATTTTCTGGAGAAAAAAAAAATGCAATTATGTGTGTTGGGTAACGTATAGCCCTGAGCGCTGTCTGGTATGTTGTGCAAGGAGTTGTTTCTAGTTGTTTCCATATGTTCATGTGATGTGTAAATATGCACTATACCTGTGTAAACCATCAATATGTCAACACAGAGCTTTAACAAGGTCATGTTGACAACCTTATAGGTTAAAAGGATGGATGCTACCCAGCGTACTGGTCTAACTGGTCCTACTGGCTCACAGCACTCTGTAAACTGTGAAGATTCAATTCTTCTTTATGTTTGGAGCTGTGTGGAAATATCCATACAACAATATATCATCATGGTCCTGACTCGTGACTGATCGGGATTCAACACGGATATGCAATTTAAAACAAATAATTGTCTTAATAATGATACTGTAGATTTGCCTCAGGCTCACCAGGTCACTTCTTCAGGACCCTTCAGGGTGGCGCTTATGACATGAATGACGCTAAACGTGAAGAGATGTTAATTGGCCAAAGAGAAATAAGAAGGTGGGATAATTGACCACCATTATGGTATTCTTAAAAATAAGTATAAGTATGACAGTTTTTTGACTTTCTTTATCTAGAGTCCGACCGATTTATTGGCCAGCCGATATTATCAGCCGATATTAGCATATCCAATGACCATATGCATCGATAGCGGGCGAATTGCGCCGATATTACTAGATTGATTCACCAGTCAACATCATTTCATGTGATCATTGTATTACACTACACTCTTTAACCAGCAGAGGGCGCTATATGGATTACAACAAGCATGATCACCCTCCAGAGTGTCAAGCAGTGATGCACGTGCATGCACAGTTACTTTCCAGTTTAGTGACCATCCTGTCTACTTCATACTGCGTATGTTTTCCGTAAGTGTTTGATAACGGCATTTGAGGGATCAACACATCAAATCTGTCCATTTATTTCTACAGAACAAACATAGGTCTAAGAAAGATTTACACCAATATATTGGTATCCGATAATATTTCTTCCTAATATCGATATCGGCCCCAAAAAATCCATATCGGTCAGGCCCTCGTTTTATCATAGTTCAGCTTCAAATGTCCAACAAGACAAATGGGCTCAGGTTGAGCAACATTTATGTTTATGTAGTAGAGCAATAGATTATTCTTTTTGCCAAACCATGAACTTTCCTTAAATGTGACCATTTGAAGATTGACTTGACCGAGCACTTTTAAAAACCAAATCGAATTCCCATCTGAACATTGGAACACTCTACCCTTCCAGCAGTGTTAATATATGGATTTAAAGGACTTGAACCTCTTTATAAAGGTTGACAATTTATGAATATGTAGAACACCCACAGCGCTCTATTAGACGTTTGGTTGGGCCACCATGAGACAGGAATATTGAAGTGCAGCCTGCAGTGAAATCTACACGCAGAGGTGTAAACTTTCAGAAAATAAGCTAACTCTCAGCAGTGATAATACTCGTGGATATAACCGAACATTGCATCAGCATCACACTGCCAGTTGTAAATTAGCCAGCAGGGAGAAGCTGTAGAGCTTGCGATGCTTCAGCAACTTTGACTGGGCACCATGAGGGTAAAGAAGCTTCAAGCATCCGCAGGCCTCAAGAGCAATTTATTTAATCTGCAGCTACAGAATCTGACTCTTTGGGCCGGTCCTGAGAGCTGATAGCTCTGATTTTGTTCTGTGTGTGTGTGAGAGCTGTTTTTGATCCCCCCCCCCCCTCTCTTTTTCCATTCTGGCTGTTTTTCAGGTATATGCTGCTTCTGTTCACCTTGTTCTTCGTCCCGGGAGTGGTGATGATTATAGCCTACGGTCTGATCTCCAGGGAGCTCTACCGAGGCATGCAGTTCGAGTTTGGCCACAACAAAGAGACCACTGGTGAGCTCCATCATGAATTCATTCATTCAAAAAAACGCTTCTTGTTATTGCTCAAACCGGAGCAAGTCTGTTTTTACTTCTGTAGGCCTGAATGTGAACCTACAGTGAATCACATGAAGAAGAAAGGAAAGGGCATTATTCATTAAAAAGAAAAACAGAATGTGATTTTTAGAGCTTTGTAGGTAGTCTCTAAAAGATGCAGATGACTCTTCCGAGGTAAAACCAGCAAAATTAATAATGCAACAAGTTTGCAAATTGAAATTAGTTTGTTTTGCCTTGAGCAGTCCATGACATATTTCCTCGCTCCCCACAGGGTCTGCACCTGTTACATCCACAAATAGTCTTTCTCTCAGCTTGTTTTCAGGCCCGTTTTGGAGTTTCTCCATAAAACCTGTATCTAATGTTTGTTTTGGGGTTTTTTTTCAAAGAAGATTCTGAAAAGTGTGACTGAAAAGAGTGCATTCAGGTGAATTCTAACTGCTGTCGTCGTAGCTGTGTGCATGCGGTGCACCAGTTTCCATGGAGTCCATGGTCTTATGAGTGATTCATAAAGGGTCGCGACGATCTGAAATAACCTTCAGAAGCAGCGGTAGATATATAAACACGGTGTTATTTCTTCAGCATGTAGCAAGAGATCTTTTAGTCATACAAAATGTATTTTCATGTTTCATGTTTATTATGATCCCGCGCTCTACCGTTTCTAACCATCGCCTACAGACGTATCTGACTTTTTCCTATTATCACCCCTGCTACCTAGTTTCCCCCCCAAGGCATCAATATGCATCACATTGTGTCAGTGTGATCTTTAAAACAGGCTTACCCCCCCATACACTGCACATTATAAGATCTGCTCTGTGCTGTAACGTAATTGTCTGAAGCACAACTGAGGGTTTAAAGGTCACATATTTTGCCAAATGCACTTTACCATGTTTTTCTAACACTAATATGTGTCCCCTAGCCGGATTTAAAAAAAAACCCAATTATGAGAAAAGTCCATCCTCTCTGTCTTTTGCCTGCTCCACTTTTCAGAAAATGTGTGCTCAAACAGGCCGTTTGGAGATTTTCCCTTCATGACATCACAAAGGGCAGTAACCCCTCCCCCAGGTGGGTGACACTCCCACAGCTAGGTGTTTGTTCTGCCCTCTGAGTCAGGCCGGTTGTTTTCAAGCAGAGATATAAAAGGCTTGTTTTGGGATTTTTGGATTCAAAGGGTGAAATGGATCACTAATTTAATCAACAATCCCAGCTTCTTTAAATCTGAACTTTGTGACGGTCCACAGGTCAGAAGAACGGCGTCGCAAAGCCTCTCACGGGGTCCAACGACGACGACGACGGCTGCTACATCCAGGTGTCTAAAAAGCCCTCCTCTGCCGTGGAGCTCCCCACCCTCTCCGCCGCGGCCGCCGCCAACCAAGCCAAGACCGAGCGCGCCCGCAGCAACACCTCCGAGGCCAAGCTGCAGGCCAAGCGCCGCGTCATCCGCATGCTGATGGTGATCGTGGCGCTCTTCTTCGTCTGCTGGATGCCGCTGTACACCGCCAACACCTGGAAGGCCTTTGACCTGAGGTCGGCGTCCAAAGCGCTCTCAGGAGCGCCCATCTCCTTCATCCACCTGCTGTCCTACACCTCGGCGTGCGTCAACCCCATCATCTACTGCTTCATGAACATGCGCTTCCGCAAGGCCCTGCTCTCCACCTTCGCCTGCTGCTGCCGCAACCGGCTCTGCCGCCGGTGCTGGTGGTGCGGGAGGAGGAGGGAGGCGGGGGATGACGGCACCACCGCCGTCTCCATGGCGACATCCATGGCCACCTCCATGTCCAAGTTCAGCTACACCACGGTGAGCACCACCGGCACCTGCTGAGCCTGGAGGGGAAACCGCGGCAGTCACATCAGACTCCCCTGCACCATCTGTTTGACCGACTTCCCCCCCCGCCCTCATTGAGGAAGCCTTTTATTTTTTCAAATTGTATTTTATTGATGAAGCCTTTACACAAGGTCTCCTTCAGCTATGTGTGCATGGCTGCAGAATGTGAGGTGGAGAAAACACCGTTTCAGTTTGGTGAAGCTCATCCCCCCATCCTCCTCTCTCTCTCTCTCTTTTATTGGCAGCATCCGCTTTGTTGCATCCTGAGAAAGAACATCAAGTGCCTGTGCTCTGTGTGTGGCTTTGTGTGTTCTGGTAGTTCGTTCACTGGCTGATGGACATTTTAGTGACAAAAACTACGTTGTAAATACTTTGTGCCAAAGGTAAATTATGAGACATACTGTCAACCAATGAGGACGTTAGCTCAGTATGGATTTCATCCTTTTTTTATTTAATGTTGTTTCATGTTCATTCATTCAGGGCATCTCTCTCTCTCTCTTTTTTTCAGAATCATTCTCCTGAATAACTTGCACATTGTCGACTCCCAAATTCTGAAAAAGCTGAATGCCAAGTAGTCAGCGTGTTTACACCAAAAAAATATATCAAAGGGAACAGAGTGAGTCCAGTTTTTATTTTTTAATCTGGACAAACTCTGACTTTATGTTTTGGTCTTATTGACTAATGTTTCATCACTTCTTATTTTTAAAGCAGCAGCCATCCAAACACTGAAATGTATATGTTTGTCAGTGTCTTGGCGTTAAATGGATGTTTTTTGTTTCCCGCCCCTCTTGCAGTAACGCTTAGTGAACCAAGCTGATTGGGCAGCGGCATGTTTACACAAACAGATAACAACTCGGGGAAAAAGTGCTTCAGTCGAACTCACCTTTTCTCTGTGCTGTCTTTAATGTACTCACTCTGCCTTCTGCTTCAGCGCCGCCAATTACTTTGAGAAGACCCCCGTTTTTTTTCCCTAAATTGCTCCTCCGACGCACCACATCTGAGATCTTCAATTCTTCAACCCTAATGGTAACAACAAACTTTTTTTTAAATTACATCTTTCATGCTAATAACTCGAGCTCAAGTGTGCTACAGATATTCAATTTAAAAAGAAAAGCTAGACATCCTGGATGTTGATGAGAAGATTGATACCACGCTCTATGCTAATTATGAATTAGGAGAGAATTAGCTTAGCTTAGTTTAAGCCTGGCTCACACTGCAGGATAATCGGGCCGATTTGAGCTCCGATTCCTCCTTCCCGACAATCGCAGGGTCGCTCCCAACTCCCGGCTGCTCGGACCCGATTATCTGCTCAGATTATCTTGTAGTGTGAGTTGTACAAACATCCAATCTTAAGGCCTCGATTTATTTCAAACTTGTTTGATATTTATCGGGTTGTACACGGTGAGCTGACATGCCACCTCGACTTTTATACAATTGGGGGGAAAATCGCACAGTGTGAGCCAGGCTTTAGGTTAACTTAGCTTAGCTTAGAGTGAAAACGCAGGGGGAGACCGCTAGCTCGACTCTTTCTACTTTGATGCATTTTTTAAGGATTGTGTTCTTAAATGTTTCAAGACATTCCTACTGGACATGAAAAGAAAACACTGTGTGACATGTTAAATCTTCTTACTGTCTTTCTGTCCGCGATCTGGTCGATAAGGTTTTTACCACTCTCATGGAGTTCCGTTAAAAATGAAGCTAGACTTCGGCAGGGTTTACATAGCCAACCAAAAAGCTACAAATTGTTTGAACGATGTTGTAATTTATGGATATGTTGGTTAACATTTTGTCTCTATATATTTCTACAACAACTAAGAATGTTTCTGCTCCCCCACCCCAAATAATTCACATTAAACAGCTGAACACTGGATGGATACAGAAAGTAAACACTGCGATTGTGACGGCCTCCTGAGCACTTCTGCTTGAGATGTTAGACTTCTGTCCTACATATTGGTACGTTGCCATTTCCTATCGCTTTCATGTTCCCTACTCTTTTTCATGTTCTCCCGTCTCCCAGCAGTGCCTGTCCCCTCAGCCCCCCCCCCCCACACACACACACACACACACACATACACACATCAACCACCCTCCTTTGTATTGTTTTTCAATGCAGGCGTATGAATACATGAATGACAATGGCGTGTGTGGGTGACAGCTGAGATTTGTGACAAGCGCTGACCGAAAAGCGATGGCAGAGAGTTTGGCTTGCAGACAATTGGCACACAAAAATCCCTCGTATAAACTCAACGTCCGGTCGCCTCTGCTTGGTCATTCCGGCAGCCGACGATGAGTGATTTCCATATCCAGTGAGAATGTATTTATTTCTGTGCACCTTTCACCTCCTGCGTAATTTATATTCATCCAAGTCCCTTTTTAAAACTTGCAGAAAGTCAGGTGGATTATTTATTAAAATGCAAACTGTATATGATTTAGTAATAAGCAGATCTTAGTCAGGATAATGAATGTAAGACTCTTAATCCAGGGTTGCTTCTGTTTCCCCAGGCTAAATAAATCTCATCTGCATTTTAAAAGAACCAAACTTTTGGCTAAGTTTGCTTCCTTAAAAAAAGCAAAAAAAAACAAAAACAGCCTGTCAGGCGTTCTTCAAACTGCTTGTGAAAATGTACTGCTTTTATTGAATCGTATGTGTTTGGCTGTTTCACCTAGCAGGTGTGCATATGAATTATTTAGACAAGGAAAAACAACCAGTGTTTGAGCGGCTACTTCCTGATTCCCTTTAACTTTAACGGAGTAAACAAGGAGTACTTAGCCGACTTAAAGTTCAACTTATTTCCAGAATGTCCGTTAAGGAAAACAAGTCAGACCACGCTCCCCTGAGCAGCTTTTGATGGTGGACAAAGAATGTGTTATCAGTCTTCTCATTGTTGCATGAGTACAAAACTATAATCCACTCGTCAGTAACTTAGAATGTCTCCCAAAAAAAATAAACGTTTTTACCACGACTTGGGATGTTTTCCGTCTCCAAAAGAAACGAGGTAAAATCCCCCTCCAGGGGTGAGAAATCTAACTCTTACCCTTTCCCCAGAAATAATGCCTGATGCAAATTGAAACTGAAATGAGACAGAAGCCGAGGACCGTACGCATAGTCGCTTTCTCCCTTATCTCCCCTCCCCCTCCTCCTCCTCCCCCCCCCTCAACAAGAATCCCATTAGGCGCTTCAGGCTGCAGACAAGGAGGAAAAAAACCCAAAAAACAGCAAACCTCATTTGCCTCTTTAGCTCCGTGCACAACACCGAGGAGCACAGCTTGATCAACTTGGGGGGGGGGGGGACATGAAAGAAGTGACAGCACAAATCGGAAAAACTGCAACGTCACCGTTTGTCACCGTGTCAACAGGATAGTAACCTCCTCATAATCCTGATGATTCATTTGTGCTCCAAAAGACCCAGGCCATGATTAAATCACTCCACTCCTGCTCATTCAGTAGTTAAATAATGTGTTCTTCAAGCTGCTCGTTATGATTTTTGGAGCTTAATATGACGATTTTGAGTATTTCCCTTTTAATTGAAGGACTACACAGCCCGAGGAAACTCCTAACCTTCCATTCATTTAATCCTTAAAAAATGCTACAAACAAAAAGCTGCTTTTCTGAGCGGCTGAAATTGTGAGCGCCGGCAGCAGACGCTGACAATAAGCACCCGAGGAAAAAGTGGTTTCTCAATTATTTCTAATGGCCTCCTGGAGGAGTAGCTGTGAGTAAAATGTGCCTCCGCTGAATTTGTTTTAATTTTGTTTTTCTGCAGAATAATTAATAATTGCAATGAGAGGGATTTTTGTAGCTTCGCCTCAGGCGCAGGAAGAAATATTCCGGCCTACAGGTTTCTGCTCCTGAGTGGTACCAAGAAACATATTTAATGGGAGCCGTCCATGGATATGTGTTTATTTGTTCATTTCTTTTTCTTTACTCAGCCTTACAGAATATGTCCTTGTAAAGAGGAAAAATGTGTCTCTATGTGTTTTTGTTTCTTCTTCTTGGCTCGAGCAGATAAAGTTGTTCTTTTTAAGACGGCTTTAGAGGGAAGCATCTTACTGGCCGACCCCACTACATGCGAGAAGAGAGTAGGGCAACGGATTATGGGGCGCTTGGCGAGCAAGGGGAAGGCGAGAAAGGAGTGGGACAAAAGTTGAACAAAATGCGATGCGAGCTGCGCGACCCGCTATTTTGATTGGGTTTGAATTCTCCCGTGATTGACCGGAAAGGCCGTTTTCCCCAAAGAATTCAAACCTAGAAACAACATGGCGGCTTTTTCCCCTAATGTAAAAAAAACAACAACTTTTTATACGTAATAAAATTACAAATAATTGGGTTTTTAAGCGATGCACTGAAATGTCATTCTGAAAGCATTTGGTGCGAGAAATGTGCAATGTAGTTTCTGAATCTTGACTCATTCGGCCTAAAGAAAACGTGTGTCCGACCTTGGTGGTGCACGCTCTGCTGTGATTGACAGCTGCTTGTAGTTCACGGCCACAAGCAGCTGGGAGATTAGGCAACAAAGCGAGGTGGAATGTTTGTGACTTCATATGCAGTGGGGCCGCGCAGTCGAGTGTAAACATGTACGTCAAGTTAAAGTCTCAGAAGTAAAACTTGTTGAGGAACGCTGAGGCGACGAGCTAGCAGAGATAGCCGTGTGTGTTTGTGCGTCTATATGCAGTAAACGTTTACTAAAGCAGTCTGCTCAGTTCTTTCTACCACATCTGGTGCCTGCTCGTGCTACATTGTAATACTTACTGTGTCAAATGTCTGTTGCTCTCATGTCTGGGAGAAGTTCAATGTAAGGTTATCGATGTTTGTGATGTTTTGCTTTAACTGTATCTCCAGTACGACCTAATTCTGATGATGTTTTTCATGGTTTGGTACATGGTAACTGGTTTACAGATTGGGTATTTATCATGCAAAATGTCTATTATTTAACCAAAAAAAAAAATAACGGGGAAAACATGGTTATGTCTTTATGTTGTGTGTATAATTACTCCAATAAAACGTTTTTCTGGTCAAAAATCGAGAGACTAAATCTGCCTCTGAGTTAAGTTCTTCCATGCTGATTTTTGAAACACTTCTGTCATCTCAAGCAGAGAAAAAAAAACGGACTGTAAATGAGGATTCAGCTCGGAAACATGAAAGAGGGAAGATGAATAATAAAGTAGCAGCAAACAATGGCCAGCTTCCCCCTGCAAAATACATTCTGGCATGAATCGAAGTTCTCGAGGGATGAAAAGCCCAGACGAGGTTTCAAACTCACATTTCATGCACTCGGGATAAGGAAGAGGCTGAATGCGCAGGGTTTCACTGCCATAGCAACGCTCCCAAACTGTGACTTTTAATCTCTCGTCTCGGACCAGAACACTGAGAAAATACTTCTCAAGTCGTCCTTCAGAGACGAGGATCCTGCCCTGTGACAAAAAAAAAAAAAAATGGTTTTGTTTTTTCTCCTCAGTCTAAAAGCACACAGGCAAGTATGCACCATAAACTAGAAATGAATGATTCCCTGTGTTCCATGTAGTAACTGATATCATAAGATTAGGCTCAGAGGCGCTGCGTGTCAACAGGCAAGGCGGGCAACTGCTTGGGGCCCCAGGCCAGTAGGGGGCCCCCAATGGCTGACAAACTTTAAAACCAGAGCATTTCCTCAAATAGTTTAAAATTTAGCAAACGACAGTAGAAAAATCTGCAAAAGGGGGGACCCCATCTGACAGCACTCACTGTCACTGCCCTTGCTAAGCGTCACATTATTCCTGGAAAAAACAAAATTTGAATGAAGAGGAGTTATCCATCTTGTGGTGGCAAAAGAAAGAGGAAAAGTCATTGGAAGCCCCCCCCCCCCCCCCCGCCATGAACCTTTGCCCAGCACCCCAACAGACCCTAGACTCGCCCCTGATTAGGCGGAGGGTTCCCTCAAAGATGTATGAAAGCTGTATTCGTTGGATTCATTGTCAAGGCATGTAGGACTTGGAAGGAAATTGTGAATATTTTATGCTGAAAATGATCAAAAAACTGAAATGTAATGGTAAACTCCTGACTTCCAAACAAATGTTTATTGGCAACGCAAGTTAGACAGTGTGCGGGTGTTTGTCATTAAGTAAGGAAATAGTTGCTCATACACATCGAGGAGCGACTGTACATTAGCATTCAGAGTTGTTTCTCTGGCCTGGCTGCTTGTAACACCTGCAACAGATGTTATGAATGCTCTCTAGGCCAGAGAAGTGCAAATTATCTGATTTGTAGTCCTTTGGAACGCCTGCTTTGTTTCCCCCAAGCAATGGTACACTGACGCCGTATCCTAATGCGTTTCAAAATCGATGGAATTCCGCCTTTCCACGACTGTACGCGCTTGTTAAATTATTTGTACTTCCAGCCAACAATGTGTTCCCCCCCTGTCCCTTGGCCCTTCAAGTGCTGACACATACTGTGTCCTGTGTGCCATTAGCACACTATTTGTCATGGCTGCCTTACCATGCCACAGGGTTCAGTAATGGATGTCAGTAAGTGGAGCGTCTGGTAAATGGTCTTCTCTCTTGTTGCGCCTCGCTCCCAGCCTCCAACCACCCCGACATGGACAGGACATTTATCTTCTTTGCACCCTTCTGTCAGGTATAGCCTAACCCCATCCTGGGGCATTTCCTCTATGATGCTTGATGTTCCTCTTCCATCTTCCTATGTTGATTTGCTATACAAAACAGTAGGAATACTGTCTTTTTTATCTATGTTGGCTGGAACCAAATGAAAATACAACAACATGGTCCCTGTATCTAAAGAGCCTGAAGGACTGTATAACATTTCCACAAAATTTCTCCCTTTGTATAATCATTCCATTTGTAGCTGGTACCTTGTATTCAGTGCATCATTGAAGTAATGTTTCCAACACCGCGAGCTAGGGCTACAGTATGTAGCTGGTTTTTTGCTCAACACATAGAGCGATGTTATAAAGGAAGCCAGTCGGAGCCATAAAGCCTTCAAGACATGAATTATTCTGCTTTTCTTCTTCTGTGCAATTCCAGTACGAGCCAAACCATGGCGCACCGATGACTAGTGGTATCAAACTAGTGTTCCTGTGAGGCTCATTCAGATATAATAAGAGCTTTTCAATGTACCTTTAGAGTTTTATGGATCCAAAAGGCGAAGGGGGCTTTTTGAAAGGTCATCTTTCAAAGGCAGAGAGAAAGGGAAAGGGGAGACTTTTGGGTGGAGAAACATTCAACCCTGGTTGGCTTAAAATATCCACCACAAAAATCCCACATCTTTTTTTTTTTTTTGGTGTCCTACAAAATGTGCTAAAAATTGGCGCTGTTAGTGACAAATCTCTCAATGAGTTCTGAACTCTACAACATTGTACAGAAGTCACATATTAACTCTTAAGGTTTAAGACTGCAAGCAATCCTACTTTAAAACATCATTTTGCAGTTTGGAACCATTTCCCAACGCTGAATGTAGCAGATCACATTTGATTGACAGCTCCCTGGCTCCGTACAAATAACAAAGCCTGTGATAATCCACTGCGACTTAAAATGTTTGAGTCGCCGGAGACAGAATATGAGGAGGTAGCAGAAGCTCTGCCATCTGAAAGTGTTCTCGTCAATGTTGGGTTTACACAACACTATTATATCCAGAGGTGATTCCAGAGTCTGTTGGGGCCCCTAGGCAAAAATCCAATTGGGTGCCATCCAACCAGCGTTCATCCCCGTCATGTCTGCCAGTGTACTGAAACTTCCTTGTTTCTTTTTTCTCTCCTATAGACGGATATCCTCTTAATTTTCCATGGTTGACTTTCACTTACAAACTTTGGTTTTTACAGCAATGATGCATGAAATGCTTAGCAAGGCAACAAGAGTGAGTGCTGTCAGGTCAGCCTTCTATGGAAGTTTTTTTCGCCCTTACTATAATTGCAAAATTTGCATATTTCCACTGCTTTGGTTTAAGTTTGTAGGCCATTGGGGGACCCCTACTGGTCTAGGGCCCCAAGCAGTTGCCTGCCTTGCCTGTTGACAAGCAGCACCTCTGATTCCATCCATATCAGTGTGACCAGTTTGCAACATAAGACTTAATATTTGTCCATTAAACTGTGACTGAAATCTTGAATGACTAAACTACTGAAACCACCCACAGAAGACTGTAAAGATTTGCGGTTGATACTTAACATCTGTGGACTCCAAAAGAAAAAATCCTCACAGCTGTCAACCCTCACTATGGTTGTTAATAGTACAATCGTACAATAGTAGTATAATAGTATAATAATATAATATAATAGTACAATAGTACAGTACAGTCGTTGCAAAATTTGTTGATTTGTGGATTCTATGTTGTAATTTGTGGCTCAATCATGGCCAATCCTGGAATCTTTTGGCCTTGTCTGCCAACATTATAGCCTCTGGAAGCCAACTTTTTCAGACTTCAGGCATGGCCAGTGGTTGGCATCAATGTACTTTGAAGTCAGAGTTGATCAAATCTAGCTCCAAGATAGTACAGCATCTGAGAGGGCCGCAGGAACAACACACAAACAACAGGTTATTGTGCCTTTGAGAGGTTGATTCGCTGTCCATGTTGCGCCTGTTTTTGACGTGATATTGATATACTTTTGTGACAGGATATAGCTTACATGGTGTTTTATTTTGAAATTGACCAGGTGCTCTGACTTCCTGTTCGCCTTGATCTGCTTTCGGACGCTTGCTAGAAGCAGTGATGTCCAAAATAGGCTCGGCGTGTATCTCAAGTGGAGAGGTGTTTCTGGAAACATGAACACTGACTAGAATGGGCACCATCCATTAAAAACTGGGTGAGTGGAATGGAAAGAATGCTGCGCACTCAGATGTTGGAGGGTCAGGTTGTAAGAGTGGACAGTTTGTGAAGTCGCACAAAGATGTCACTTCATAGACTTAATGAAAGCTACACTTTGGTTTCGATTACTGGCAATGGGTTCCCAAATTTGATAACAGCTAATGCATTCCCTCAACTGTTTTTAGAAACCTGCCAATCTTTGTAACGTGTTCCCAGTGTGAGAGATATCAAACACAGCCCATGGGGATTTGTAACAGGGAAACCAACCTTTCCTTGACTCCAGTTGACTGAATTAACCTTCAGCGAGTCAGGCTTTCGCTGACACAAAACATGCGGCTTGATGAATGGCATTCAAAGATTAAATTGAAGCTATTATGACCAAGATGTCCTTCTTGTCCTGCCGTTCAGAGCTTTGACGTCTTTAATGACTCCCATTAATAGATTAGAATGTGCTAACCGCCATGAGGCTCCATTATGAGGAAAACCTCGAGCCAGTGTTAACGGAAGGAAACAGATTTATTGCAACCATCACAATTTCCTTGTGTGTCTCAATATTTTCTCTCCATTCAGGGTTCAGGTTTTTATTTTGGACACGTGTCATTGAGTTGCTATGAAATTGAAGTTTAAAGAACAGCCTACAGGGTAGAAAATCTGACATATGGGTGCAGTAAGGGTGGTCACATTTCAAGTTTAAATTCAGAGCATATGGTCTTGAGAGTGCAGGGGAATGAGACCCTGCATTGCAAGTAATGGTATGCATACATATAAATATATCTCCCTAAATTTCCCGTGACATGGCCTCTGGACAATCTGAGAACTTCAAATGTGACAATTTGTGGGAATGTCCTCTCCCAGCGATTTTCTGCTTGCTGATGGGATTGGCACACAGTTGTAATTTATTGCAGGAAGTAATCGCTCAGCCTCCGCCGAGGGAGCAAACAGAAATGGGTTTGGATTTCAACTTCCTTATTTGGCGTTGGTGACGTCTTGTCCTGGCCATCCCCAATCCAGTCCCATTAGCTTACTGTGCTTGGCAAGTGTTGTGCATTCATTTCCGCAAGTAGTGTGAAGAAGTGTGAAGTATTACAGTTTAATTCCCCAATCTTTGGCAAATGTTTTCTCATTTCTGTGTTGGTTCAAGATGCTGTTTGTTTAAGACGATTCGAGCCGAGCAGCAAAAGACAAGTTCAACCTTTCACTGTTTCTTTGAGGATCTCACTATAATCACAATCAATCCGAGCCGAACAGATGGAGGGGATTCCTCCTGAGAAAATCTGTTTCTGAGATTGATGCTTCCAGCTTGGGTCTTGAATCCGTTGCAGGCATGGGAACCAGCATTTTTTATTTCAATATTAGGGGAAATACCTGTCTTAACTCATATATTTTTTTAAGCACTTGACTGTTTCTCACAAGAACATTTAGTATTTCCCATGTAAGATGCTATCACACGTTTAGCATAATGCAGCCTCAAAAGGAAATTTTACTCAGAGGGAAAATGGATTCAAGCACCTCACTGTGGGGCAAAATAAGGTATTAAAGATATAAAATACTTCATGTGAGAAGTGCTAAGGGTGTGTAATATCCCCCCTGCTGTCAGTCTGACTTTGCTATAAGAAAAATCATTCTGCTGTCTGATTAAAATGGCTCTTTATACCCAGGACACATTGCGTGTTTATGATCTACAAGCAGTGAGAAAAAAAACTTTTCTTATTGCAATATGGCAAAAATGGATCCAAAGAGGAGGCTGTTAGGCTATTTTTAATGTCTCAATATGTTGGCTGTAAATTAGCAGCAGTTGGTGAGTCTACAGCAACAAAGCATGGGCGTATTAAATGCAAACATAGAAACATGTCCAAAGCTCTGGATGGATATCGACTTAGCATCTGAAAATGTCACAAGGAGAAAACAGATTCATGTCCACTTAGGCTTGCAAACTATGTCAGTTCATTAACTAGTGAAGCACTCAACCACATCAAGAAATGTTCCACATCCCGGATGGAAAGAAACCTTATAGAAACTAGCTACCTGTAGCCAGTGGGGAGAGGCTAATTTAGCGTGCTAAATCTGACTGTATTTCACATTATACTGATAACTGTGACAGTCTGGCTGTATGATGTATAACCATAATTTAGCAGATTAACATTAAGATTCAAAATGTGTTTAAATTAGATAAACCTGTTCTTTTTAAACATACAAAATCACAACTGAGTCGAAGGAAATAGCCTGTTAGCTAGTCAGCAGAATGTTAGCTAAGCCAGCACTCTGTCAAACGGTCTATCCAAAATCCGCCACTTAAGTAGTTTTTCAAAATGTACTTTATGCAAATTCTGAACGAAATGAAATGAAGGGGAGGAATTTGCAGGCTCATTGGATATCACAGAGTATCCCATAGGCGTATATGGACTTTGTATTGACTTGCCTCCATACACATAAGTGATTAAAAGCACTAGAAACAGGCTTTGTTGGCAATTTCAACGGAAAAAATCATAGCAATGCAATGGTTTAAAATCTATATGGCCATGGTGCCGGGTGGCCTAGCGGTTATGTAGCCACAGCGGTCACAGGTTCGAATCCAACCTCTGCCCTTTGCTGCATGTCATCCCCCACTCTTTCTTACCAGTGTTTCCTCTCCCTCTTTAGCTGTACTATCCAACAAAGGCAAACATTTCCCAAACAAAACTTTTAAAAAATCTAGCTGGTGCGACGCTCTCAGAATTTTTGCTAGCCTTTTGTCTTCTGAAAAAAATTGTTTTTTCAAATCTGATTTAGTTTTAAATCACAAATCATACTTTTTGAATGAAATCACTTTTTCTGAGACTGTTCCAACAGGTAGCTTTCATTGTACTTCATCTTCTTGCTGTGAGAAATGATATAAAGCCTGAAAACTAGCCTCTAGCCTCTCTAAAAGTGTTCCTAATATCATTACTTAGATAATATCCATCAACATCTGTCTTACACAGTGAAAGATTGGTATGTAGGCTACTTTATCACCAACCCTGTTACTACTCAGTAATGAAAAATGTGTATGTTGGCCAAATGCAATTTATTTTTAATGCAAACCACACTCACTGGGGACAGAGTAAATAAAATGAGAACATATAAAGCAAGAGGAGAGAAATCTCACAGTGCATCATGAACAACCCTCGAGGAAAATCTTTCAAGCTTTGACCAATAAATCAATATCCATGATGAGCCATAAACTCGTAGTATCTAAAAGCAACGGCACCACATTACTGGGTTATTTTCCCAATAACTGACTCGGTAATGAGAGCTTTCTTCAGGGCCTTCATTTACATGATCATTACAGCTCCGGTTATCTTTCCAGTGACAACAGGGAGCACTCAGGGGCCTCGTGTTTAAAATGATCTTCTGACTAATTTGCTGATAAGAATACTCCATGCGTAAGGTACAGACGTGACATCGACGTGGCTCAGGAAACGAAATGAAGCCTTTTTTACACTGTTATTAGTGAAACAGAATTTAATTTCATCCCCATCCTGACATCAGGATGATTTTCTAATTAGGAATACCCGAATGGATAAAATAATTACCGAGCACAGCTGCACACCAAACTCTATTACAAGTCTGCCTGAGAGAATGAGTGAGCTTCAAACAACAACATTCAGGCACAGTTCACACTACGAACACCTCTGCTTTACATGCACACTGCTAATTGGTTGCTAATTTGATTTCGTCTAGTCGCATTTTTGATTTTCGCGACGAAAATAAGGTCAAAATTAGAGTTTGGGGGGCAAAGCTGGGATCATTACTCTTAATTTATGTGGCCATGTAAACGCAGACATTTAAGTTATATTTGTTTTAATGATGTTGTGGTTTTTGACCCACATGTGAAGGAGGTGTAGCTTTAGCTGATTATTGATATGGTCAATGTGTTTCAAATTCAACAGTACCAACATACCCAGTGGCCCATTTTGAATTTGAAGATAATAATCGTGAGCTAGCTGCCATACTTAAGTAGCCTTTGCGAGCTAGGTCATTGTATTGTCAATGTTAGCTTAGCATCTGGCTGTTCGGACTATGACTTGAAAGAAGACGCAGAACTCAGATAAGATCTTGACTTTCTGTCACTTTAAGACGGATTAAGCTGAACATAAAACACTTGCACACAGTATGTTCTTTAGTTAGCGAGCTAGCTAGCAATGTTCATATGGCTGGCATCCTGGCTACTTGGGCCAAAGTATCAGCGCCTTCACCTCAGTCCAGTGGTGAAAATCCTTCAAAATGACAAAGCTGTGATTTGCTTTGCTTTCTTTTCAAACACTTTTCCCCTTTAAGTAATTTCCCCACACATTTTAACTGGTGATAAAAACTACTAAATCAAGATTGTCCACTCAAAATTACCTGTCTGTTAGCACCTAGCTAAAACCAAGATAACAAGCGGCAATAAATGTAATGTCATTGGCCCGCAGCACAAAGGAATTGATTAACTCTGGTGACTCAGGGGGAATCACATAATCAATAACAATGAAAGCAAGAAAGGAGATCAGACTAATCCTGGCTGTGATATCTGGGAACTGTGGCACTTATCCAGTCACTTGCGTCACAGTGGAAAACGTGCGACACAGTCACTCCGCCCACATCTCCCACATTTCCTCTGCTCTCTGACTTCCTTCTGGCCCCCGTTCGCCAACTCGCTTGCACCTTAGAGTCCAAACCGAGGAGGAGAGGCATCATCCGTCATCCTTGCTGACACCTCATTATGAAAATGGTGATCTCCAAAGCCCTGCCACATGGCAGCGTGGCATCAGGCCGCCTGTTGCTGGCTCAGATGGCCGACTGAGAATCCGTAAAGCCAGCAGGGGCGGTCAGAGGATGCTGCCTCAGTGACATGTGGGAATGTGTGTGATGACGACCAGAAGAAAGATAGAACACTAAAAGGAGAAAACACTTTCAAGCTATAAATCCAACTGATATTTTTGCTGTTTTTGTTGCTACCTATAAACTCATACAGACAGAACAGTGGTAGAAAATATCACACATCTCTCTCAGCTTCCAGGAGGATTTTTCAGATCAAGACTTTTGCATCCCCTAGGGTCCTGATAGCGTCGTCTTTCACGGAAATGAAGATGCCCTTTAGTGTGACATCTCCACTTGACAGATTAGGTGTTGATTAAAGCCGACATAAACACAGAAAAAGACCACACTGTGAGTACATCTTACCTTCTCTTACACCTCACTATTTAATGATAAATGCAAAGAGATGAAACATAATCTTTCAAAGTGAAATGTCACTTAAAGCGCCCCTGAGGAGTTTTTAACCGGTATTAAAACGGACTGGAAGTAATGCTAATGCCTCGATCTGACCTGCATAAGCAAGCTAATAAAATAGCTATTAATATATATTTAGAATGCCTGTAAACACTGGGTAGGTATCAGTCAGGAGATTAACATCTTTCCACCAAAACGACCCACATTTCAAGAAAAGATTGGAGAAAAGATTCATTGTGAGTGATACATTTGACTATTCAAAGACAGAAGGGTAAGAGTCTTGTCATAAAACGCTACTTAGACATGTACAGGACAAGATCCGCACATAAAAAAGGTACTGCTTTGTCCACAAGGTACGCCAAAATAAGGTAGAGCCGATCGTCTTTCAAGCAGAATTTTGGGGGTTCGGTATGTCCGATGTCACATGTCCGATGTGACCTTGGTCAAGATACTTAACCCCAGGTAGCTCCTACACGTGTAGGAATGTGATTAGTTAATACTGATTGACAGCCTTACTAAGCTCAAACAAATATCTAAGTGATAATAATCGTTCATAATGAGCAGGGAGACAGGGAGGCGTGTGATTCGTTCATCAGATTGGACCTAAAAACAATTTCAACCAAATTCTTAAAAAGTGGATCTGCAAAAAATTACCAACCCTACCTTTAACTGTTAGGATATTGCTCTAAATACTTTAAACTCTGTGAATGTCCTCTGTACTTTTGCTGATCCAAACAGTCAAGTATAAGACAATGACTAATGACCTTGGATCAATGTTTCAGTCAATGAAGCACCCTTCAAATACTTTGATAAATGACACCAAACAACACCCTAAAAAACCCGTACAGGAGTGAATTGAAACAGTGCAGTTCTGTGTGATAAATGAAAGGAATCTGATTGAGTTTTTCTGGCAGCAGTTGGTCTTTTGAAGAGCTACAGCTAATGACATTTATTGCCTTTAGCACGTAGCTCTTTTGGGCACCAGCTGGTGTAACAGGTGTCTCATTTACAAGTCCACCACCTCACAAACACTTGATAAGCCTGAAATTGGCAGCTGCAGCAATATATGTTGTGTGGTGTGTCAACCTAAAGCCTCTAGAAAAGCTTGAATAGTTTGTTGGGTACCATTTAAAAAAGAAGTATTTATCTGCTAGCTTAAATTAGAGACTTAATTTCCTCAAATTTGGCACCAATGTCAACTTGGTGCCAACCTGCAAAAACAAACAACTGTAGCTATGTTCCTCTCTTTATTTTCAGACATGGTTCAATATGAGACAAAGCCTGTTGAAGTAACCCAGAACGTTTTCCCACCGCACTGCTTTAGTGAAGTGTCATAAATATGTCCGTCCGTCGGATGGAGTAAGACATTTTTCATCGTCTTAAGAATGACACTTGATACCTGAAACGTAATTCAATACACCAAGAAGAAAGATAATATTGTGACTGAACCAGTAGAGAGGTTTAGATTTGAGTTACCTTGCGGGATGCCGTCAATCATCTTGACGGGCACCGTACCCTGAGGGACTGATGGGAAGGAGGAGTTACTTGAGTCTTAACTGGGTTCATCGCACCTAAAATATCAATATGCAAAAGAGGCTGCTTTCCCCCCATCACCGTTGGATTTTTATCCACCTCCTTTTCATAGCTAAACAAATAGAATTCAGTTGAATAATCCCTCAGCAAAATGCTCAATATCCCTCTAGTTCCTTTTTTTGTTCTTTCCAGTGAAATAAGCGGTCATCGCCCACCCACAGAGAGAGAGAGAGAGAGAGAGAGAGAGAGTCGGTTTGAAAATGACACAGGAGTTTATTTATCGTGGGTGGGAGTCAATCAGCACAGGGCAGCTAAAACTCAGTTTTGGCAACAGTCTGGAAAACATCCTCGGAGGTTCAACAAAGCCCAGCAGCTGAAGGCTGAAAACCTCATCATCAAACAAAGGCCAGAGATTTCGAGGGTCCTGAGGTTTAACTGAAACAGCAGCTCTATTGAGATACACTTCAACCATTAAGTAGAAAATCTCTTTCTTCTGATCTTACTTTGGGTTAAATGAAACAAGTGACACTGCTCTCATTTATTCCTGTTAAATATGCAATATGTTATGCACAGTGGATTTTCTATTCAAGCATTCATCCACTGGCTTGTTGCATTAGTACTATGGATTTTGCATCCTTGTTGGGGTGTTGGGTCTGTCTTATTTGTGAATGTAGCTGTGTTAATCCCTTTTGCAAAGCATTTTGGATATGCTTTTGTCTGACACCTCCCAGCCACCGTACCAAAGGCCTGATTGGTCAGAATATCTTCCATAGAAATCTGCTTTTCTTAGTAGTGGTGCCCCCTTCCATCAAGAGGAAAGTGCGCTATTCGTTGACTAAATGATTTAAAGTCTTTATACCCCAGGTCGTCGTCTCTCAGCCGGAAGGCCGAGGGTTCGACCCGGTGTAAAAGCGCTTTGAGTAGTCAGCGCTATACAAGCTCAAGTCCATTTACCATACTCACTAGATGGCACCAGACCAATTATTAGTTGGTTAAACTTAATTATATCATGTTTATTAATGTAGGCCCACAATGCCATTTGATGTTGTGTATAAGCTGTAATGCAACCAGCTGCCACTAGAGGTAGCTGGATTTCCGGTTAATAGGCCTTCTCTCGTCGCTCGACTGCCCGGATGTAAACTAGCACAGTGGACCAAGGGCATCTACAAGGAGCAACGCGGTTTTGTAGTATTTTGATCTAGAAAGATGCATGTAGGCTGTCGTTAAAAGTGGATCATAACAACTCAACCGAAGTGTGCTAGCACTGCTTACGTTAGCCACTCTCTGTGTTGACCTAACCCTAAGCATATTTCTCAAAATCTCAAATTTTCTCCTTACAAAAAAATTAACCTTTCACTACTGTCACTCCACTGGATTAGTGTGTTTCTCTGAAAGACTTTTCAACATGTGAATCAGCGGTATCGGCTTTCAGCACCTAAGGAGTCACATGTCAGAGTCTTGCTTCAGAGTGCAAATATTTTTGTGGCTTTTTTAAACTTCAAGACATATCATGCCACAGGTTGAGGTGTGAACCTACAAACATTTGACTTACTCGACAAGTCACACGGTATGCAAATGTCTTAAATCAATAATCCTGGTTTGCTTAAGGGATTTGCTTCTACAGGTTGTCTTTGTTGTGCGGTTTGCCTATACCATGTGTTTTTTTCTAGAACAAGCATGGCAGGTTGCAATGTGTCCATACCTGACACATGGACATTTTGATTGCTGTTGAGAAAAGTAAGCGAAAGTCGATCTTTTCTAACAGCGTACTTTGGATTCCTTATCCAAAAAGATGAAGCCACAATGGTAAATACCGACTCTTGAACCTCCCAGCTCCAAATACGCTGCTGTCTTTGATGAATACACCACAATTTCCTTTCATACCATTGGGTAACACCAAAGGTTTCCAGTGCAGTTAGGGTCACAGTTAAAATGAGCCCACGCGTTTATAATGAGCTTTTTAGTAGTTTTGAATGAATTATGGTCCGACAGCTTCACAGATTCAGGCTGGGAGCTCAATTGGGCAATAACCTAGCATGTAATAAGAGTTCTAATACTTTTTTGTGTGGAACTTTTCGGTTTGCACTTTTATGCATACCTGGCCAATAAGGCTGATTCTAATAAAAAAAAAAAAAAAAAAGCTCATTATACCTCATGAATGACTCTTTGGTTCCCGCACAAAGCGACAAAAGCGAACATAGAAAACCCTGCATGGGATTATTGAAAACCGCACTGAAAACAAAGAGTCTTATTTTTAAACTAGACTAAAGCAGACAGCGGCAGGGCAGAATGGCTGAAGGGCTGTGTGCAAAACACAATCCAACAAGCCACTGACATTTGACAGGTAGTGTTACACTCAGACACCAGCCTTTCAGTGTACCAATGGGGAGCTCCTCCACTGAGGAAGTGTGAGTCAGATTCTGGTTATATCAGCAGAGGTTTCACCAGTCTTTCTCTGGAAGGTCCCACTAGGTGGACAAATGGAATCAATGAGTATACTCGAAAGCCTGATTTGTATGTCTGTGTTGAATCTACGCTGTAGCATCACCACATATAGATGTTCATTCTGGTAACTAGCTAATTCGCAAGCTAATGAATTAGCTGTGGGCGCGGACTGTTTAGCTTTGATAACTTGGCGTTTTCAAACCCCTCACTCATCTCCAGCTTCGCCGTCTTGTCCAAATTTTGTAACTTTTGGCTGAATTATAACCAGCATCATGGCAGCCAACTTGGCAGTTTGGATTTGGGGCCCCTACATGCTTGTAGGGCAACGGACGCTCCATCAACTATGTAACTTTTTTCTTTTCAGTCATTTCCCTCCTCAGATTTCTTCTTCTCTGTCATTATTCTCGCACTGAGAATACAATGCAAGACTGGACATTTTTGAGAAATATGCATCTGAGGCTTTTTACTAAATAAAACCCTGACCCTGGATGATTGTTCCCCATCAATCAAAGTTACAGAGAACATTTCATGCATTTTGTGCACAGAGTGTAAAAGGAGGAGGCATCATTATCACAAATACAAGTCAGTGTACCTTGAAGCTGTAACTTTTAAGGTAGAATGGTTATATAATGTTACTTTTAGAGTGAGGTCGGCATGATTCATGCACAAGGCTCAATGTTCTCCGGAGGAAAATTGGGCTTTCGTTGATAGAATTCAGCGGGAAAAAAAGAAATAAATGATAAAGAAAAGGCAAAGTAGGGACGTTGTGTGTGTTAAAGCTGTAAAAGATAAAGAACACAAAGATACAAATGAGATACAGAAAAGAAGGGGTGAAAATGTGTTTTTGGAGCAGCATGAAAAACAGGCATCTTGGGGCTATACATGCATGTTTGGCCTCTCCATTTTATATGTAGATAATGTCCAAATTTGCAAACTGTCTGTGAAAAAGCTGCTCACAAGATCAATCCTCCAGATGGACACACCATATGTACAGGAACTACTTTGTATGTGCGTTTTTTTTTTTTTCCCAGCCAAGCACAGACTACAAAAAACTACAACCCCAATTTCCACCACTGCAGAGGTAGAAAAGCGGTAAGTGACTCATTCCTTTTCAAAGTTCAAAGAAATATGATAATTTCCTGGTATTTCAAAGAGAACACACAATGGCTCCGGTTGAAATGTTTACTCCGTTTTTCTTGGAGAAAAGGCGACGAGATAGGCAGACTGTATGGGACTTCTGACAGCCTTAGAAAGGAGCATTCACACTTTAAATGCTCTTCAACAGAAGTCGCCTGAAAAAGAAATAGAGCTGCTTCATTCTTTTTCCCCCACTGTACGGTATCTCATTGTCAGCTTGACTCGTTTTCTTGGTTGCCTTTGATGAAATGGATTGTAATCACTCAGTGAGCTGAAATAAAGACGAAAATGGTCAAGAGATGTATCATTTTTTTTTATTGTGAATTAATCTCAGAAGTCACAATTGTAGTAACTGCCATTATAACTCATTCAGTGTTCAACTTCTTCTCTCTCTCTTCCTTCAGGGAACATTTCCCAAGAGCTGGCTTTCTCACAGCAGTATTTCACTGAGAAGACTTCAGGCAAGAATGAGACAACTGTGGACATCAAGCAGTGCAGGGAACTGAGTGAGTCATAGCCTACATAGCTAACTTAATCACACATCTACACAATGTGAAATGGAGTATTTTGAAAAAGTGCAGGTGGTATAATATCATAGGACTTATACTTACCATTACATACTCACACCATATGTTATCAGTGCTAAGGCTGTGCGGTGGAGATTGGGATTTAGCCATAGCGATGTGTATCCACCTTGTTGCCCAAATATGGTACACTGCTCCAAAATAAGAAAGCTGGCAACTCACAGTCTGTTACAAAGTTATTTTGCCACTTTGTATGGGACTGTTGAACACTATGAATGCCCTTCAGTATACAAAAGTGTGTCACCAACCCTTTGCCTCGCCTTCAAATGTGGCCGTCCCAGATAAACTATACATTTTCCTTTTCCAATGAGGCGAATCTCCCTTCACATCAACCAGTTATGTGCTAGCAACAACCCAACCCCATAGTCAACACTGTGAGAGAAGTCTGAGAAGTGTAAATGCCGGAGAGAAATCCAATCTGGATGCTTCAAAGAGTCTGACAGAAGAGAGGGAGAATGTGACTGATAGACAGAGGAACCCAACACTAGTGAGTTTCTTATCAGGCACGACGGCTGTCCAAAACTTGAAGTCGTCTAACTTTTACTTTCATACTCTGGCCTAGAGTTCTGCTATTCTGCTCAGTTTTCACACCTCAGTTGAGTTAACAGTTAAAATAATCCCAATAAATGTGCTATATTTGATATCCCTGAAATATGATTAACCATTTTGATTAGGTAGCTTAAAGCACCAAATTCCCTTTGGCTTGGTAATACATTTACACAGCATTAAAGGCAATGGAATTAAACAACTGCTTTTACTTTTAGCTTGCGAAACTTTGCAGGTGGAGGCATCCTTTGTTCTAATTCTAACACCTTACATTTACCTTCTAATCATCAGGCTGTGAAAACACAAAAAGGATTTCTGTGACAAAAACATACAAAGATGTCGGGTGTAATTACACTTAATGCCGTTTGTGCCATCATGCACATAATTACATAGCTGCCCCAAATGTTTTTAATTTATTCCTACATTTTTGGTTCTACTCTTAGGCAGTGAGTTGTGTATGCAAAGAATGTTCAAGTGTTTGTGGGATGGATTTCTCTTTTTTTAACACTTTTCAAACGCAGGTGAATTTCACTATTTGGCAATTAGTTTAAGTTATGATGATTTGCCACTTTTGGGCAGCAGAGAGAGGCTGAAACAGAACACTGCCATGTCATTGTACGCGAGTGTTCTCCCTCAAGTCCTTATTGAAACAAATATTTGATTTATTTCCTAGCTAGCTACCAATTTTTGTTTGTTTCCTATTGAGTTCCAAGCAGATATGTCTAACATGGGTTTTGAAAGTACCGGTATTGGAATGTTTTTATTATGTTTTACTTGTTTGCAAGTTATTATTTGCTTTTTTAAATGTTTAATTTCTTGAAATGGGGCCACATTGATATGCAACAAAGCTGCTATAGCAGACTCTTGCAACCGTTGGCGATTCTTGGGTCTGTTGGGGCCCTAGTCAATAGTTATTCTGGGGGCCCTCCCACCAGCACCCAGCAGGCCAGTGAGAGTGAATGCTGTCAGATTGGGCCCCCTTGGGGAGGTTTTCTACTGTCGTTGCAAAATTTGCACATTTTGAGTCGCTGCTTTGGTCCAAAGTTTGTCAGCCCTCTGGGTCCCCCCCTACTGGTCTGGGGTGCCCAAGCAGTTGCCTGCCTTGCCTGTTGACAAGCAGCGCTCCTGCTTGCAACACAGCGCAAAATATTTTTGAGGTGGCCCATCAGATTTCAATTTGGGCTCTGGCCACCCACCCCCCACGCCTCCTAGATCTGCATAACCCAGCTAACTTTGTTCACTACTGCACATACAGAGGGGCCTCATACCAGCGTTGGGCTACAGCCATACCGAGAGTTATGTTGCCCCATCACTGGACAACCAAAAAAAAAATGAAGGATCAAAATAATTAAACCAATTCCACTTTAATTTACTCTCAAACGCTAAATAAAACTGCTGACATTCCACAAGGTTACCCACAGACCACATCAGTCAGGTTTACGTCAGGCTTATGTTGCAGTACCTGCAGTAAAGCAATGATGTACAAGCATGAAAAGAAAGAGGCATACTCTAATCCTTGCACCCACAAACATATGCAACTTTTCACAAAGAGCTGCCGGTTTGTCATAAAGTTAATTCTCTTCAAACAGCACAACCATCATCGTAATGGCAGACGGGTCAGGCCCCATTTCACCTGCAATTTCATCTCCATTATCAGAAGAGTCTGTTCATCAGAGACTGGTCTTTTTTCCAGGTTGAAGAATCACACTGATGGTCTCTCATTGTCTTTGTCTCGACCTCTGTAGCGTCTGTTTATTTTCATGCATGTCGTTGCAGTGAATGCTCTTTGGCACTTAACGGTGTTTTAAAGGAAATTATTTCTTAGCTTCAACCCTGACACAACAGAAGTTCAATCATTCGAGAAGGAAGTGGCTTTTTCCAAAATGTATTCTCACTGCTTGGCTCCAAAGAATAGCCTGTTTATGGAAATTCGTTTTTTTTTTTTGCTCCATCACATCAGCTAACCGTGAAATATTCTAGTCTGGGAGTGGAGCCTGAATGAATTATTCCTGTCTCGAAGTTAATGCATTCAACTCAACATGTCTTAAGCCTCACAACTCTATCAACTTTGTTCCCCTGTTTACTTTACTCGTCTTTCATAGACGGAAACAGAATGTAAATGTTTTACTGACATAGTTTTAAAATACATTTTATTCATCCTGCAGATTGTCTTTCTACAAAGTGCTCCTGTTTTCATGAAGCTGTTTAATGGGGTCTTATTCTCCAGGGATTTTCTTTGGAGAATTCACACAATCCTCCGACACTATGGCACTGTTGAATGATTCAATCTAACTCCTTTCTGTTTTTTATTTTTTTGATGTTTTTCTTTTTCAGGGAATCCTACCTCGGATGACACAGACTGCCGCTTTCTTCCCACTGGTCTCTTTACTGGAAAATATTTTAAAGGTAACTGTGAAACACATCAGGGTTAGGGTTAGGATGAGGAAACACAAAACAAGCCTGCTTTTTCCCTCAGTTACCCACCCTTCTTTCAACCTCTTGAGCTGTACACTAAATGCAAGAGCAATCAAATCCAGCCTTGCCTGCAAAGAGATCCTCCTCCTGGAAGAGCTTTTGGACCTGAGAGAGCTACTTGGCCACTTTCAATTCAGGAGAACTTTCTATAAGGTGCTTAAAATTCCCAAGCTGTTGGTAATCACTTTCTTCAAGATCTGAAGTGGCGTTTGCTATACTGTCTAATCAGTAGAGGTCAAGTTGGAGCTGATGGCGTTTAGTTTAGATTAATGATAGGACCAACAGGGACATCCTGAACGACACTTGTCGTATTACATGTTGGTCTTGTATTCCAGATAATGAGCCCGCTAGCAAGCCTGATGATTCGAGCACTTCTGTATTTGTCGTCTCTTTGGAAGCCCACAGAACCAAAATAGCCGATGAGCACGCAGGAGAGTTGATGACTGACCTTTATAAGAAACAGAACTTTCATTCTCGCCTGTGCAAACACGTGTTTACAAGCCATTTCATTTCAGCACACCAACAAAGTAGTTACTTCAGTGTTGCGTAATTTTTAACTACGTGCACCTGCAAGGCACAAAAACCTAATTCATCACAAGTAAGTAGTGGCAAAAAACTATTTCTATGAACAAGGAACCTCATACAACCCCACTTCAAAAATACCTGACTATCCCTTTAAGATGTGCTGGTGGGCTTTAATTAGATAACGCTTTGGACAGAACAGTCCAGCCAATTAGATGTGATTCAGTCCACTTTAACGCGAGTGCAGGGAGGCATCGTGTCATTAGGTTGTCAGTCTACCTCCTTCTTGTGAGTGCCTCACCTGGAGGGAATGCCTCAGGTGGTTCTCCCTTAAATATGGCGTCAAACATGCTGTTGGACTCAAGGGTGAGCTGGTTAAACTTTTAGCTGCTGAAGGCTGATTCTAGAGTCTGTTGGGGCCCTAGGCAAAAATCCATTGGGGGGCTCTCCTTGTGATGTCACAGTGGGATTCTGTTAAAAAAAAACTTGCCCCTTCCCTGGTATCTCCACCCATGGACTCCACCCCCAGCCAAGAGCTAAACTTTTCCGCAGGGCCGCCATTTTCATTCTCGCTACAGAGGAGGGATGTCTACTGGGAAAACTCAGGGGGGGCTTGTTGCATTTAAAGAGACACACACACCAAAACGGAGCGTTCTGAGAGAGCTGGTTTATACGGGGTCACAAACCTCCTCTGGTGCTTGATTCATGTTATATTTTGACGAAAGCACAGCACAGATGTTTCATTTAGACCACAGGGGATTGTTTGAAAAGGTGGAAAAGGGGGAGAATATGTCCTCTTTAAATAGTTCTACACACACACACACACACACACACACACACACACACACACACACACACACACACACACAAACTGTGATTTTCAAGAGCTACTTGACTCACAGACACAGAAAGGAGCTCTGTTTGTTTTTTGTTTTTTTTACATTGCAGTCTGAAGCTTTGTTCCCATCTCTCTCTCTCCACTTCTCTGATTATAATCAATGTGTGTGGGTGATGGGAAAGGGTCCGAATGTGTGTTTGCACCCTCTAATTTCTCCTCTGCCACCAGATAGCTGACAGCATCGACTCGCCCGGGGAGCGGTAGCTTTCACGCACCTCGACGCACAGTGTGGGAGGAACTTATCGATTTCTGTGTTTTTGTGCAGGGAATTAAATCACACAATCTTGACCTATTCCTTATTTATGCTTTTTTTCCACTTTTTGAGAAGTATATTTTTATTATTTTATCTTGTTTTTCTACAGCTCCTCCTGAGGATCTGCATATATGCCCTTTAGTAATAACCAATACTCATTTGCATGAGATTGAGATGAATCTGGATGTGAAGTCAATTCATGCCTCAAACCGATGCAGGGCGATGAGGAATACTGATGTTGCTCATTTTTCATTTTCTCACCATTCTCTTTGATTTTCACGCTCCTGATATTCACCAAAATGATAGACATCGATGTAGATATTCAGGAAATAACTCCTTCAGATTTGACCGCTTACACCAGGGGAACCTTCCAATGTTGGTCTTGTTGTGTGTGTATGTGTAGTAATGGAGAATACTCTAATTGAAGTCTTACTTGACATTTTGCTCATCACCGTATACTTATCTCTAGCACCACACTGTTAAAAAATGCTTGACATTTTTGAGAAACATCCTTGTGTTTCTAAATTATATGATCTCTGAGGAGGTGTCTTCCCAATGTCTGTCCATATTTGTTGAGTTTTGGATCAAGCTTGTTTATATTTCTTCGTCCTTGGCCGCTACATTCATTGATTTGAACGGCGTCCAATCACTGAATTGTTTCCACTCCCAAACTCCCATGCGCGTTGTCATTGGCTGGGGGGGAAACACTGAGAAATGTCTTGAGCAAAACAAAACACTGAAAACAATAAAAAAATACAGGCAGAGGAACACAACATCATCACAAATTCATGAGCGCCATTAGTTTTGATTTTTTAAGAAAAAGCAGGGAGTTAGCTATGTGGGCTGTAAATCTAGGCGCTCCACATTAAAGGGGACATATTATAAAAAATCCACTTCTGCAGTGTTTTTGAACACATATTTGGGTAACCTGAGAGTCTACTGACCCACAAAATGTGAAATAAACCCATCCAGTCCTTTGTTTGTGGTCTGCATAAGTCTTACAACACCAAGAAAAATTCTCTGTTTCAAATGTGCTCTCCTTGTGATGTCACAGTGGGATTCTGGGAAAAAAAAAATCTCCTCCCCTTCCCTTGTATTTCCACCCATGGACTCCACCCCCAGACTAGAGCAAAACTTTTACACAGGTCCTCCATTTTTATTCCCTCTACAGAGGAGTGATGTCGACCGGGAAAACTCAGGGGGGTTCATTGCATTTAAAGAGACACACACACAAAATGGAGCGATCTGAGAGAGCTGGTTTATACAGGGTCACAAACCTCCTCTGGTGTTTAATTCATGTTATATTTTGACCAAAGCACAGCACAGATGTTTCATGACCACAGGGGGACTGTTTGAAAAGGTGGAAAAGGGGGAGAATATGTCCTCTTTAATTATTTCTATGCATTTATGTTCACTGGAGCACAATTTGTTGCTTATATTAACCTCGCATGCAATCCTACACCACAACAACCTGTCATCACCACCACCTACACCTCCTGCTGCCTTCGCCGGTCACACAGCATCATCAGCGACCAAATCACATCGGGGCTCATCACCTGTTTGAACTCCAGCCCTCAGGCACAAAGATTGAGGTCGATCAGAGCAAAGAGCACCTGAATGATGAGTCGTTTTCTTCCCCAGGCAGGCAGACCGTTAAACAACCCACTCTCAGTCCTCGTCCTTCCACCCTGTCCCCTGAGTGGTATACACATTTCAGGATTTCTGATTTAAGCAGGTGGTGGTGGTGGTGGGTCCTGATTCAAACCAGTTGAGAACCACTGAGCTAGAGTGTGATATTCTGTTAGTCTACCATTTTTGTTTTCTTGTGTTTTGTGTTCACTTCCTGTTTTATTTTGTTATCTGCTGCCTGTGTATGATTTGTAGTCTGACTTCCTGCCATTGTTCTGTTTCCCGCCTTTTGTCCCAACACACCTGTGTCTCATCTCCAATCAGTCTGACCTGTGTTTCCACCAGCCTTCTGCCAGATTGTCATCGCCTCCCGAGTGTTTCATGCGTTCCAGCCTTACTTTCCTTGTATTTGCTTGCCCGGTTTTGACCTTTGATTGGATTTTTGGATTTTGTGGATTTGCCCTCGCTGACCACCTTCTTGTGTATGACCAACAAACTGTTAAGTGAAGAACTTTTTCTTACAACCTGCCTTTTTGTGTCCTGGACTTTCCTCTGCAACTGAGTCTGGTTTTGAATTGCTACATAGAGAATTGAAGTTCTAATACTACCATCAGCACAAAAGAAATACATGCTATTAACTCTACCAGCCAAAACAATCTCATTCCTGACCTTTCTGATGCATTTCTCGCAGAGTGTCTTGATTGTGATTATGCTCATCTACTTCTTCTCCTTAATGTAGAAGTAAGATGATGATAATATCCGCTCTAATTAAATAAAATGGCAAAGGGCTTAATTATTCATCTGGAGTGGAGACCTATAGATCAAGCTGATTATGTGTTGGTATACTTCACTCTTGTCTGTGCTGCTGGTGAGGATGATGTATGGTATTATCTTGGTGTCTCTCTGGCAACCCGTGTTGACCTTAAAATCATTGACTAATTGGAAGAGCAAAAATCGATGTTGAATTTAAGAAGCATGCTTACTTATGTTAAAGGCGAGAGTGCGTTGTAGTAAAACTATTCAGTCACTTATAGCTCAGACTGATATCTGCTAAATGTCTGGAGAAGCAGCTGAGAGCGTCTCGCAAGCCATCTGGCAATTGTGACTTTTTTTTTTTTTTTTTACAGATTCTTGGAAACAGGAGATAAAGAAAAAAGAGAGATGACTTTATGTCCTCCCTGCATTGCTCATATCACATGTAGACAATTTCCTGGAGATCAGCGAGGGCTCGCTTGCCAGATTTCATTGCATTCGGTTCTTGTGGAGTGTTTATATCCATGTCTTCTTCTCTAAACTCCTAGTAAATGGAAGACACATCCATACAATCATACTGTATGAAAACCATCATGTGCGCTCTTGATCCAAGCCTGTATTTCCTGCCTTGAAATCCCCATGCAATGTGACTCTGACAGACAACAAAACACTGCTCTGACTGCAAAGCACGTGTGGAATATAATATGATGCAATGCATGGACCTGGGGAAAACCTAAGGCTACAAAAACCGAGGCACCTGTGTACAGACAGAAAAACAACACATCATCTTCAACAACATGACCTCTACCTACTGAGAGACTGACTATAGCTGCATTACAAACTCAAAGGAACAGCAGTAGCTCAAGGGGAGTGCATCATGTGTGCCCAGTGGATGTGAACGGTGTGTCAACATGTGTGAACACTTTTTACTTCACTTTCTGGAGCAACTGAATTCGTTAGATAACACAATTCTACAATTCACTTAGCAGACGCTTTTATCCAAAGCGACGTACATCAGAGAGTAAGAACAACACAAGCAAGGATCTAGAAAAAAGGGAACAATGTCAGTAAGAGCAAATGATCAGCTTTGAGTCTGATTGGACACACAGGTGCTGACAGGAAGTTACCAGAGGCAAAGCACAACATTGAGGGCAGTTCTTGAGAGCTCTAATCAGTATAGAAACCATCTTATAAGTCGGTGTTATCAAACAAAAACCATGTAACCATGTACCATGTAAGAAACAATGTATGCCTCTGTCAATATTGTTTTAATAAAAAGGTTTAATGGGTGGACAGAAAATATGTAACATCACATAATCATCTGCATACAATGACATCCATGAAAAATGACATTTAACTTGATTTTCAGTATGTTCATGTGAAGATAGCTTTCAAATCATACAGCATTCTGCACCGGTGTAGCTTAAACACACTGAGCTCTGTGTACGGAGCGTATTAGCACGATAGCTATTCCAACACGTTAATTAAACAGGGTGAACTCGGGCAAACATTGTAAATGCTCGACATCAGCATGTCAGCATGTCAGCTTGTTGGCTCTGGCTCAAAGGAGTGCTGTACTGCAGTAGAGCCTCTCAAAGCGTTAGCATGGCTGTATTTTCACGACGACTTTAAGCTATTTCAATATTTTCTTTGTAACTTGGACCATATTAGCTGAAATTGCCACACAAAAATTAACGCTACATAAATTGGGACCCTTAGCACCCATTACTTTAAGGATTCATAACTGGTTTACAGTTTCAATTGCTGCAACACTACAAACGTACATATGCTCTGTTCTGCATCAAATAACTAATATAGACAAAACTACTCAGGAAACGTGAACACTTTGGGCTTAAATTAGCATTTAAACAAATAATGATCACAAAAGAATCTGGGTTTAAAAGTTTAAAAATTGACGCGTATTTTGAGTTTAGAGTTTCACCCATTCCCCATCTGTTAACATGGAGGAGATGTGGTTTATGACCTATACTGTAACCAGTCAGCAGGGGGAGCTCTAAGAATTTGGCTTCACTCCCAGATGTCTGTTTGTCTGTCCATCTAAATACACAACCTGTGGCATAAACAGAACAATATTCACTACTGGTCATATTTCACAGTTAGCTAATAAGGTACGAGCTCAATTAGCTTTTCTAGCTGCTGGTAGCTAATTACGTTAGCTCTTAATCCTTACATAGGCTATCCCAGCATGAAAAACGGTGTTTTTCAAACACATGGGGCTCATACTGAAGCATAAAAGTTTAATGTTGCTCATTACTTCTATATCGAAAAACACCGGCGCTCCAGGAGCTCGTTCGACAGACGAGACTGATGGGAAGTGACGCGTGTCCAGAGGGCCCAATGTGAGATTGCAGAGTCACTGGGCTGCAGTACTGTGCGTGTGTAGAGCACATTCTTAGTCCTGCACGTCCTTTTAGAAAAAAATGAGTCATGTAAACACATTATTCTCCTTCAAGCTCATGTCAAAGTGACTAACTCCTCCGGGCTGCATGTACAGTAGTAACCCCGGCTGTTCTCCTTCCGGCTGCAGCAGCAACAAATGCACCCTGTCAGGAGTTTTTTCTGTCACCCCTCCAACTGGATGCTGCTGCTGCGTCGGGGCCTTTGATGCGGACAAACCAGGGCATCGTTTGGAGGGTGGAAGCCGAGGTGTCAACTCACTGAGGCGTTTCAGACGCCAGTTTGCTCAATAAATAAACGGCGACTAGGGAGGGAAGTGGGCAGCAAGACGATAAGATGTGGGTGGGATGCTGGCCGACGCCAATTAATTCAGAGCTTGTGACAGCTAGGAGACAGACTGGGCTTTTTGATGTTTGACGGTGGCGGATCGTGTCATTTAAAGACAAACGCTGTATGTGGGGTTTTTTTTACTTAGAAGAAATAGACAAAGGAAAAGTTTGTGTCTGTATTTCAGCCTCATGTACAAAATCTCTGCATGTTTCCTCTGCCTGAGTTACTGTGCTTTTTTTTATCCTTTGGTTCTTCCCGAAAAGAAAAAGTAAAATACTGAAGCAGAAAAGATTCTCATACACTTAAACAACATAACACATGGATCATTTCCGACTGTTTTATGGAGGATTTCTTGCATGTCTATGATGTCACCAGTATCCAGAATAAAGCCTCAGGAAGGAAGTGAAGACACCAGTTAGGACTATCTTGATTCCAGAGTTCAGAAAGTCTGTCATCCTTCCCCAGCTCTGGTACAAACGTCTGACAGTCAAACAAAATAAAAAAAAAAAAAAAGAGCCCATGAGATGTTGAAATGTCAGGTCAGTTGACACGCTGTTCAAAGGATAAAAAGAGGGGAGAATGAGTGGGAGATGTGTGAGCTCGGCTTTGGGAGAGGCTGAATGAAATGGTGAATCGGAAACTTGAATCAGTTTTACAGCAAGATCCATTTGACTATTTTGACCCTAAAAACCGTCTAAATATTCACAAATATGAACAATGTCTACATATAACATCTAGTGTGTATCAGCATGTTACACTACAGGATTCAGAATTTGGTCATGAAGGTGCTTACAATTATCTTATGCATTTTATCATGATATATGGTAAAACACACATTATTCAATTTGACGTTTCCACATTCCTGACTTGTTCTCGTCGGGATACTCTATCGCCATTTTTACCCTTTTACTTATGCATCACATTCATTTAAATGCTGCAGCCATACATTTAAATTCAAACTTCTAATTGATGATATTATCATCCTGTGTCCTGTGCGTTTGGCTCTGCAGCCAGCAGAAGTGCTCACTCTTGGATCTGTTCTGGTGTAATGCTGCCACCTTGTGGCGCAAATGAGGTATTGCTTCGATTGTAGAGGAGAGAAATACTCGTAATTGGTCAGGGAGTATTGCTTCTAAAAATAGTAATATTGCACTTTTCAAAGAGAACACTTCTATTATTGGACTAATTCCTGATAAAAGGCTATTTCTATAGACAATTAACACAAAAGTTGTCCTTGAAATTGGCACCGTAGTCCGGTGATAAAAAAGGAATAAATATTTGTTTTGATGAATAATTACAGCGTAGCTGGATTTGTGACGTAGCTGGATTTGTTAATTGGCTTACGTGACGTGCAGGCAGTGACAGCGTGACGTGTGAGAGGAGAGAGGAGAGAGGGAGTTTTGTGATTCTTTTTTGGAGGTTTTGCACAGAGCTTGCGTAGTAACTGTCTTGTGGTGATCAGCAGGGGGATCTGCAGGATGTCTGTCAGTAACGGGACTTTTGCTCGAAGTTTTGCGGAGCTGCAGGACTTAATTAGCAGCTCGTGGACGGACAGGTGTGCTGCTTCACTCAAGCTCGACTTTGTTTTGATTGTTTTCAAACCTGTAAACCTGAGACAACAACCAGATAGAGCTCTGAGCCACCCGGGGATGCTGGACAATCTGTGGACCTCACATCTTACATCGGAAAAGGTAGGCCTACTGATGGAATTATTTTTATTTCTCAGTTTAAGTGAAGTTACCACTAAGTAAAGATAAACAACTCAGGGCCCCCTTTCTACATATTTAGCATAACATTTAACAAAGTTACAGTGGGGGAAAACCTCCAGCAAAACCAGACTCCAGAAAGTTGAACAGACATCTGCTGAAACTGCGCTGGGCCTGGACTGTGAGATAGAGACAAACAGAGCATAACAACCTCAATAAACAAGATAGAATTAAAGCCACAATATCAATAATAATGGTAAAAGTATGTGAAGCTTCATAGATAGATAGATAGATAGATAGATAGATAGATTTACTTTATTGATCCCAAACTGTGAAACTGTGGTGTTACTGGAGGGAAACATGAATGCTGTCAGTCGGATTTGTTTATCCCTGGAAAAAAAGGAGGAACTTGGCACCCCTGTGTGCTTCACTTGTAAATATGAATTAGCAGTTTCAACTGAGTATTATAATACATTACATGATAATACTGATCTGTCTAATTTGCGAACTGGTTTAATGGTACAACTAAAAGGAAATGTACCTGGTCAATACAACTTGCATGTCTCAATGAATGATTGAATGTTTTCTTTCCATACTGGGTCATTTACAGTTACCTACACAACATTTAAAACAGGTACAACTCAAACTTTCAACAAACTGAAATATTTTCATCCACAGTCGTGATTTCGTTTTAATTGTGTCCAAATGTTCTTCCTGTGTGGAGAATCACTATCATTTCAACCAGTGAGAAGACAGTTTTGATGTCTCTGAAAACCTAAATTTGAGAGGTAGAGGGGAAGGAGAATATTCCAAATATGGTGCAATATTGCCCTCTAGTGGACAATATCACGTACTAAAATGCACTGTGTCCTCTTGAAGTGACTTTCCATTCCTCTGAAGGAGTGATCAGTAGAAAAGAAATACCTATGAAAACAAATCAATAAAAAAAGATCACAAGGGTGCTGACCTGTGATATTTTTTTTATGATGCTGCTCCTGAAAAAGTCAATTTCTAAGTGATGATCTTGTTTGCAATCAGTTTGAGTTTGATCTGGCTTTAGCTTCATCTATTTCGACTTTCATAATGTGATTATGGACAATCTCCACATCAGGAACAGTACAATTAATCAACCCTAGCATCATTCCAGTCTGGAGAAAACATTGAAATTGCAGATTTGTCGAGAAAGACACCCGGCCGGCCGAGGAATTAGAGAACGAGCCCTTTCAAGCTGGAAAAAAGAACATTATTTAAATGTCTGGCTGATTATTATTATAAAAAAACAGCCCTGATATGATACCGCAGGATTTCATTTCTACTTCTTTATTGCCACTTAACTTTTAATTTTATTATAATAATAATAATAATTATACCGGGCAAATTAGACGTTCCCACACGATGGAGAGGAAATGCATTGATGATTGACGCTACAAGTGAAGCTGAGAAATGGACTGGATGGTTCAGATTGAATATATTAAATATGAAGCCCTACTGGACCATGTGACTAAACGACTAAGGAACACACAGTGTGAAGAATTACATATGCAGTATATATTTTTTTAATCTTAATGCCCATAGTTCATTTGAAATAATATTCTACTAGTCAGTGCCTCGATTGTAACAAGTAAAGGTATCAGGGAGTAGCTGCTTGGCTCGACTTGTAAACTGGACATGAACCGGTCCGCATCCAGGAGGGACGCCCGATGATGAGACGGGGATATTCATTTGAGCGCCGAGACTTGAGAGAGTCAGCTTGGACGATTACCAAAGTCTTTCATGCTCCAGCGTGCCCTGACTTAGGACTGAGGCTAAGCTAATGCTACCTCTGCCAACATGAACGACAACAAGTGTGCATGCAACTGAAAAGACAGAATGATTGTGCAGCAGGATGATTGGTTGAGTGAAGTAGTAGGGGGAGGGATTTAGGTTGAATAACCAGTCTTCCTGCTTGAACTTACGCAGAGCTCCATGTGTGGCAGAAACCAGGGGCGGATTCTAGAGCCTGTTGGGGCCCCTAGGCAAAAAACCCCTCTGTGGTGTGAGAGTGAGTGCTGTCAGATGGGGCCCCCCTTGGAACGGTTTCCTACAGTCATTCCAAAATGTGCCCGTTTTCGGCCACTGCTTCGAGAGTGATTGCTGTCAAATGGGCGCCCCATTAGGGAGGTTTCTTACTGTCGTTGCAAAATTAGCACATTCTGGGTCACATTTTTTTAAGCACGTGAGCCCTCAGGAGCCCCTTACTGGTCTGGGGCCCCCTACTGGTTGTGTGCCTTGTTACAGGGCTTTTTGTGTTTTCTCATTGACTTGTACAGTTGCAGCTTGTGGTCCGGGTTCTTCTTCAGTCAATATAAAAAAACCCCCAAAAAAACCCAACACAACGCAGATAGCACTACCAGTAATGGATGTGCACTTCAAATCGTGAATGAGCATGATATGTTCTCAGAAGCCCTTTATCAAGTTCAGTTCTGGTCCTTGGTAGATGAAAAACAGCTTTTCTAAATACCGGTCCCAGTCAGTTGACACAAACAGGAGATTTCATTCAGACGTATAAAATAGTGATTTTTGTTTTATTGAAGTATCTCAACAGATCAAGACACTTATAAAGTGTAGTAGAAATATCAGAAGTGAGGAGAGTTTACTGTAGTGAGGGCCAAGCTCTGGTTCACTTCAGTCAGTTCACAGATTCACATATAGGGTGGATTGTTCAAATACTACAGGATATGACTAAGTCTCAAATGAGTCAATGTGGCAATTTAAAAGATCCAAATATGAAATCCTAAATATGTCCTCGTTTCAGTGATGAACTGACTGAACTGGAACCAGATTGACCCGGCCTCGCTAATGTCCTAACTTACATTCCATATATATAACTGTATGAAAATAGAAACATTAATAAGATACATCCTACATAAAAAGCTCCCCCCCCCCCCATAATATACAATTCAGGGGGGAAAAAGTGAGTCTTTAGACGTTGAGTTTTTTCCACAAAGCAAAAATGCAAGAGCAAAAAACATTACAATCAATCAATAAATAAATTACTAAAACCCCAAATGTTTCCAGGACTGTCCACGTCTCTCTCTTTGTTAAAGTGTGTGTCCATAAGAGCCTTCAAGAACCGCAGTGGATAATCCATTTTACAGCACTGCTCCTTGTAAGAGGGGAGGGGGAGGGGGAGGGGTGGGTGGGTGTATGGAGTGTCACAAGATGAGAAATCTGTTTGGAAGGAAATATGCCTTTTGGTTGCGCACATTGCAGGAGTGTGAAAAACAGAAGCCTTCACCAAAACAATATAAGCTGAAACTCTATTGTCCTGAAAGTGGATAGAGGGAATGACATGCAGGAAAACGGAGCCTCGCCCCCCCCATGGTCGGATTTGAACCCGTGCAATAAGTCAGGATACTACGACGAGACATCATTCTAGCTGTCATAGCAGTAAATTATATTTTTATCCTTGTATGGGTAAAATGACCATGTGATTAATGGCAGTTAAAATATGTCTACAAAAGAAGCTTAAAGGCAGGGTTGGTCATTTCCTCCAGATCCACTTTTTAAGATTTTTTTTGAAATTGTCTTTAGGTCCTGACAGACATTAATAACTCATGTGCTCTGAAAAAGGAAGGAAGAAAATCCGTCATCTGTAGCAGTTGTAAAGATGTAAAAAGTTTGACCAATGTCTGCCACGAGGTACCAATCTGATGAACCAATCAGGAAGCTCCCTGTGTCCCTGCTCGTTCTCTACCCCATGCATGCTCGAGCCCACAGTCAAAGCAATGAGCTGAGGTCTGCTTCTGGACCAATGGCGCTTGTGCATGTAAGTGAGGGGGCGTGGCTTTTGAGGGAGCACAGAGGGGAGGGGGTTGGGTGCAGACGTAGCACTGAGGGAATGCTACTTTCAAAATCATGCTAGTTTTTTGAAAAATTACCAACCCTGCCTTTAATAGAAAAGTACCAGTCAACATTATAAAAGTGAATTTAAACTATGGTCCACTCTCTCTAACCCCACTGTAATATAACAGACTTGTTTTTTTACAAAATAGTTTTTATAGGTTATGCAAACCACAGGTTACTGACACTGCCATTGGCCACAAAACCAGTGAAAGTTACTGGTCCACCGCACACAACACCCAGGTCTGACTTAGGCTAGCTGTAGCCAGTCGTTGTGCTCAGCCCTGATAGCTACTTATTAATTTCTTCTTATTTTTTTGCAATTGTATTCCCAAAATGTTCCACTTATCAGAAGGAAAAACAACGACACTTTCTGCGACCTTCATCTGGTCATTTGTGTATTTCGCCCATTATTATTATTATAATGTTTATTGGCTTGGTATGTTTTTGTTTTTTTAGAATTTAACTTGTGAAAAACACATGAATGTTCTTGGCATCTACTGAAACAGCATCTCTTACTCATGAAGTATCAAGTACAAAAGCTCAGATTTGACTAACACTCAGACTAAATAAGCCCCTGACACTTATATATTTAAATTAATCTTGTTTGTATGGGCTTATTGACTTTCTGTGTAAATACAATTTATATAATAATAATACAAATAATAATTAAAAGTTTCTTAATTGAAAGTATAACTAGTGCTACAAATGAATGGTATTAGTTTTAAACATCTACAGTGGTGGTGTTCTGGGTTGGTTACATTAATAAATGGCTCTAAATTAGGGCCCGACCGATATGGGATTTTTGGGTCCGATACCGATAATAGGGAGAGTAGAAAAATCTGATATCGATATAGTGGTTGATATCTTTTTTGAGATCCATCTTCAAACTGTAGAGAATTTTTTTTATTTAAGATGGGCACTCAGCTGGAAAGTAACGCATGTTCATGCATCATCGATTCACACTATGGAGGTTGAATATGCTTGTTGTAGTCCATATAGCGCCCTCTGCTGGTGAAAGAGAACGGCTAGTGTAATACAATGAAGCTCAAATGCAATGCTTTTAGACTTGTGGATAAATCTAGTAATAATGATTACTCGTAATAATAATTAATGCGATTAAAAAGTAGCCAATGCCGATAGTCTGGATATGCTAATATCAGCTGATTTTATCGGCTCTACTCTAAATGTGGTCGATGAGGTAACGTGACAAAAAGGGGGAACTCCTTGCTGCTTCTCTCGGTGGTGCACCCTTTCTAAAGAAGGCACTTTGGGGTGCTTCCCCGTCACAACAATCAAGATTAAGCAATGCACACCTTTTTCCTACAACATCTCTGAAGTCAGTACAAACAGTTTGTTTTTTTGAGATTCATAAAGTGGAAGAGAAATCTATTCATGGTTTGCATTTACTGCCAAACATTTGTTCTCCTGGAAACCCACTTCCTCCACAGCGTTATGTGTGCCACAGTCCTTTTTTTACCACTGGTGGTGCAGCACATCTCTTAAGATTCCCATCATATCGAACAGGTCATCATCGTTTCCGTAGATTTGACGTTAAACCATGAAACCAAAGTCCAAAGTGTTGGTAGACTGGCTGCTCAGCTGGGCGCTTCCCGAGACAGACTAGAGGTAAAGGTAACTGACCCAGTATACTATATTGAAGAGCAAGAAAGAGGTGGGGAAGAAAACCCGCGAGTAGGTATCCAGCTCGCCTATATTGACATGGATCCGCCCTCTCCTCCAGCCGCCTTCTTTACACTCCTCGTAGCAGCAGAAGAAGCTGGCGCAGTCTTTTCCGTCCAGGCACTCATTCATGCAGTTGTCTTCGTAGTCGTGCCACAGCAGGGAGTGGCCCATGGGCATCATGGGCCGAGGGGCGTGGCCAATTTTGAAAGATGAGTAGGCCTGTTAAGAAATCAGAATGCGATACGTTGGAGGAATTAACAAATGGCTAGACCTTAACAACATGGAAGTATCGACTGTTGGTGAATTGAATGAAGGGTTATTAAGCCATGTGGACTCCCAGAGGAACTTTCTCTGGGGTCCAGTGGCTCCAATCCATGGCTACAAAGGCTCTACAGTGAATCTGCTACATTTGATATCGTTAATTGGAAACAGCCTCTGATATCAGCTGTGTCCCTTCCTCTGTCTTCTGATTACCAAATTGTCATATACCAGTCATTTCATTGTTTAATTTTGAGCTTCAGAGAGTGAATCATAAAAAAACATGAGTGCTAAATTGCTGTTGAAACTTCCTGTTGAACTGTGGTAATGTGATGCTTCACACGGTGACATACTGACAGCAGCCACTTGGTGGCAGTGTCTACATGTTGGATGAAGAATCTTTTTGTCACGGGTAAGGCAAACAGTGTCGTTGGAAACTGGAATTTGAAGCAGCTTATTAAGCAGGGTATCATAAGCTGGAATGCTTAAGCAGCTAGTTTTCCCAAAAAAATCTGATTGGATCCTAAAAAGATAATCTTAGACTTTTACATTATGTATGAGCTGGAGCCTGTTGTTTGTCTATAAGCCTAAAGGCTTCATTAGTAGGCAGAGGTTTCCTGTTAACCTGTCCTCACTGCAATGTTGAAAACATTCAGTTTAACTGAGGCCAATTTCAAATTCACTTTAGTGTCCCAGCGGGGGAATTTGTTCTGCAGCCAGGTGAAACCATAAAATGTAGAGACACATAAGACACAATGTAAAACCATCACTAAAACAACCATAACAATTGTTAATAAGTCGTTTAACATTTTCACTCATGTGCCTAGAGATTCTAGCTCCGATTTCATAGCCACCACATTGTCTCTAGTATACACAGAGAACATACACTAAATCATGTGACCAGAAGGATAATTCATTATTAACCTTAAAGATAACAGCCTGAAGCCAGTGCCCACAAAATTCCATTTTCTATTTAGCATGCAAAAACAAATACAGCCTTGATATAATAAGTGATATTTTTCCTGTTTTCATTTCAGCGCATTAGTTGCCTTTTGGCACTTCTGGAGAATCAAACAATCAGTTTGGATACTCAGTGTGTCTCTCAGTGAGGATACATGCTTATCGATTTGCTGTTGTCAAATTGCTTCGGTGGATAAAAATAAATCAATCTTGGCATTACCACACGTTGAAAGTGGTTGCGTGTGATTTGATTCAGTGTAGACGGGCACAGTTCAAGGCGATAGGTCCGGGGATGCTAGGAACAAACATTAGCGATATGTCATCATTGTTCCTATTAAGTTTACTAACGGTCCTCAAAAACGACCTGCATCATTAGCTGTAAGACATACTGTACTTTATGATTACTTTTAATATGCTGAGCATTTTTTACGTCTTGCTAAGTAGTAACTGGCAATTCCATGGATAAGGAAGTAGCAGCTGTAGCTCAGAGGTAGAACAGGTTGTCCACTCATTTGGAGATCTGCAATTCGTCTTCAGCTCCTGGGTTAGGGTTAAGGCCCTGTCATATCAAGGAGACCGTCGGCCTTCGGCCCGTCAGTGAGCGGTCATCACCCTAGTTTTTGCGGTGTGTCCGGGTCTGTCGCTACCATTCGGCCCCAGTTGGCCTTTTTTGGACGACATGTTGAATCGGAGGAGCCGTCACCGGCGCAGTTGGGGTTAAGAATGTCTCTGATTGGCGCTTCAGCTAAGTGAAACAGGACTGAAAACACCAGCGCCATGTTCAACTTTTTATCAGACATTATTCTCCATTAGAACTATATTACGAATATTGAGCGACAGCGGTGAGAAAATGGTCTTCTCACATCAAAAATGGTTTATTTAGCCGCGTATCTTCTGGTTTTCCCCTTTTTGGAATGACGATTACAGACTACCGCCGCCTGCTGGCATGGAGAGTTATTGCCTCTCGAGCATGTGCAGAATGTATGTGGTGGTCGGCTGTAGTCTTTGCGGTGTGTTCTAGTGCAACTTTTTGGCCAAGACAAAAGGCGCCACAGGCGGCCTTCGTCCCCATTAGTTCTTTGTCAGGGCCTTTAGGGTTAGGGGTTAGGGTTCTGAATTTTCCTCGGGCAATACAGGTGCACCATTGGTGTTTGAATGAATTGATCGAAGTCCTGTTAGGCAGTTTGACGCCCTGCCTGACAGCCTCCATGTAACAGAAGTGACAATGTGTTTTCAAGACTATGAAAGTACTATACTACTACTAAGTACTGCTATACTTGGTCAACAAGGGCGAATTAACATAAAACACATAATGTTCTCAGTTTATTCTTTAAAGGCCATCTTGCCAAGTGAGATTCCTCTCTTCCAATTTTGGGGAATTCCATACCCTTGATTTTTTTTTTTTTGCTGTTTAATAAAATATACATAATATGTAAGAGATTAACACCCGCAGATGTTATATAACCATGCAGAAAAACCTAATGGGTAAAAAATGTTCAACTCCTCTACTCAGCTGTTTGGTAGGGAAAGAGCTTAAGATTGTGTAGTTAAGAGAGTGGGTCTAACATACATTGGGTGAGGAAATTGTGAAATATGGTAAAATATGTGGCTTCCTTTACTGACAAGGCAGCAAGAGGAAGAAACGCCGGAGGAGGGGAGCGCATGCAACACAACTTAATTGTTCAGCCTGAGCTGACAAGCCTCTCTAGCCCTGAGATGCATTCAGCAAAACTCTTCTATACTCAGAGAAAGTACAGTAGTGGGAAGGTAGCGAGCGAGAGGGACGAGACAGAGGCGCCGGCTGACTCAGTCTTAGTAGACGTGTGCTGGCGGCTTGAAAAGCTCTCATGGCAGGTGCAGCCTTGAGAGCGCCCACGCAGAGCATTAGGCTCCAGCTCAAGAGCAATTGCTATAAAAAAAAAATGTTCCAAGTGTATTCCATTTTTGTGTAAAAACCCCCCCCCCAACATACTGTATGTATGTTTCTCTTATGTTTCTGACCGCACACTTACCATTTTCTGCATCTTGGCCGGCGGTTTAGGTATACTGTAGGAGTAATAGTTGAGCATGGCGTATTCAATCATGGCGGCAAAGACGAACAGGAAGCAGACGGTGACAAACAGGTCCATGGCGGTGACGTAGGACACTCTAGGCAGCGAGTTCCTGGCCACCGTGCTCAAGGTGGTCATGGTCAGCACTGTGGTGATACCTGAGGAGTAAAGGAGCATTACTTTATAAAGTGAAGTAGCAGTACTTTCCTTTCCAACTGAGACCTCATGCAGCAATGCATGTCTTGTGTCCTTCTCTGGTTTTTCTTGGTGTTGTCCTTTTGTTGATGGTCAGTTCAGCAAAATCTGACCAATCAGGATTGACTTTGTAAATCCTTAGTCAGGGACAAACCTAATGTCCACCATTGTGGCTGATATATATATATATATATATATATATATATATATATATATATATATATATATATATATATATATATAAACCTTGAGTAAAGGAAGAATATGAGACTTTTTGATCCAGCAGATGTCGCACTTGAGCATCAGCATGAAACCAAAACAACTCGGGCGCCATTGTTGTGTTAGCATGCTGATGCTAGTGCTCTTTAGTTTGCTCGTAGCTTCACACTGCATGTAAATTAACAGGAAATGACCATGATCTAAAAACGCTTACATGACATTCAAATAATCACTGAGTACAGTATATTATTCTTCTTTTCTCTAGTCCCTCAATTAAACAACTTTTATACGCAAAGGGATGAGTCGGCCGGCTGTCCGGGCGATGTAAACACACTACAGATACGGCTCGGAAAGGATATATTTGATTTCTGCTACATTTAAGTGTGAAAAATCACATATTCTTCCTTTAAGTAAGTTGTCAATACATAACGTTTTTTTTTTTATGCTTACATCGTATGGTGAGATTCAGCTACAGAGGCTCAAGCTTCAAGTTAAACAAGTAGGGAAATTGATTTAAAAAAAAGATTCAGATAGAATTTAGGGGAACAATGGGGTTGGGGCTTTGTCGTCTCTCAACAAGAAGGTGGGATGTTCTTGCCCAGCTCCTTCAGCAAACATGTCAAAGTGCCCTTGGGCAATACTCTGAACCTTCAAATGGCTCCTCCTGTGGTGCAGTGACGTGTGAAAGTGTATAATTTGTATTAGGTAGTACTAATCAACACTTTACATAACAGCCTCTACCATCAGTGTCAGTGTGTGAATGTGGTGTGAATGGGAAAGTGTGATTTGCTGTCTAATAAGCACTCGAGTTGTCACAAGACTAGAAAAGCAGCATACAAGCTCAAATCCATAAACCAATCTGGAGAGGCAACGCTTTTTTACGCACTGCAACCCTGGAGATCACATTTTTAAGAAGGTGTATCAAAGGGCTCTGATTTATCAGTTGCAATGCTGTTTTAAGGTGGCAAATCCACAGGGTAGGTTAAAGTCTTTTATGAGCAGGGCATAGGGGCATAATTAGGACGAGGGGCTTATCCTCTCATCAGGGTACAAGTATCTTGTGTTTACTTAAAATGATTATGATCATCATTTTCAGATTGAGGTTCCCATCAAATCTTTCTTATTTCAGAAGTAATTTTGTCATTTTCAAGTCATGATTGTTTTGAGTGGGGTTGCAACGCAGGGAGCGCACCAGAGTGGTTAGGGGTTCGGTGCCTTGCTCAACTACCAGACCAGCTTCCATATTATGGGACTGTTAGCGACTAGTACATGATCACAGAATTCATGTTTGTAGGTAATTGAAGTATCAATCATTTATTGGAGATCTTTTTAATTGTTTCTAATTGTGTTATCAACACTTTGTTTGAAAAATAGCTCCCCATGGCATCTCAGGAAAATATTTTGTTTTCCTGGTGAAATACAATCAATGCTTTCAAAAGGCGATGTCATCAATGCCCACTGGGGACACATCGCTATACTGCTGTAACCCGCATCCGTGATTCTCCTAATCTTGCCGTCTTTTCTTATCCTTTCCTATTCCTCTGCATGCTACATCTCACCCCCTCCTCTATCTCTTTGTCCCTTTCTCTCTCTCTCTCCCTTTCTCTCTCTTTTCGGTCCCTTTCATCCTCATCTCCCACATGTCTTTCATTGGCAGAGTGTGCCACTGCTTGCGCCTGTGGTTTCCATAGAGACGAGTTGCTCCCATCTATTTCAAGCTACCTCCTCTCGTCTAGACTCGTTTCCCCACGCTCAATAAGATTTAAGCGCATAATCAGGTAAATTAACAATTTTCAAATTCTAATTCCTCAAAACTCCCCATCTTTTTCTTTTTATCTGATACTGTAAGCTGTGTGATCTCAATGAAGACTAACATTATGTTGTTTTTTTTAGCAGCAGCTTGTGCTGTTATTTCAAATCAAGGTCATGGCTTTTCATTTCATAGTCTCATTCTGACTGTGGGAATCGTTACCATGCAATGCCATGGCAACCAAGGGATTCTTGTTCATCCAGGGGGGTCTGAACAACTAAAAGTCTCACAGCTACGGAAAACAAGAAGCACCACATACTGATAGATAGATAGATATAAATAAATGGGGATCAAGGAGGTTTGAAATAATAAACAGCTTCAGCTGATATTATGTGAAAACTTATGTATGTGAATCTCCCTAACATAGTACTGGTGGCGGCCTTCTCACTTGCTGCTGAGAAGGCATTGGATCAGGTGGAGTGGGGGTTTCTTATGTTATCTCTCAAAATTTGGATTTGGGCAAATTGTCTACCTTTCTAGGAGAGAAAAAAATACATGTCCTCTGGGAATGTTACGATATTTCATTTTAGATGAGTACATTCAGGCATGAAATATTTAAAGGAAGGATTCTAAAAAAAAATCAAGATGAATAAATGGGGAAAGTTACAGCTCTCTCTTTAAGGGACAATACATGTCATTTATGTTAGCATATACCCTAACCCTAAGCAATGCGACTGATTTTTCAAAGACTTTCTACGGGACAAGATGAGACCACGGATCAATTTAAAGAAATGTGGTCACCCAGGGTCATTAAAGAAATGGCTTTCCCCAATGTGAGGTTTTACGCTATATTCTTTGAAGTGTCTAGATTGATTTAGCATTGGAAGGGGGACAGATCCAGAGGTTGTGCTGGGTCAAAATGGAACAGAAATCAGAATCAGTATCGGTATTGGGCCATGTAATAGAGTTAGGATCACCTAGTTCACTGGTCTTACGTGGCGATCATATGGCTGGAATATAAACATGCAGCCGTTGATATACCTGGAACTCTTCAGATGAATATGCAAGTGATTGAGGTTGAATGAAACTCATGGCAACTTGATCCTTTTAAGATATCTCATGCACACTGAAGAGGCCTTGACTTAATGCACGTAATCCGTACCAAGTGTCTCCTCATCACAACCTTCTGACTGAGGAGAAACTAGGACTGAACAGCTTGCAGGGAGACAATGCGTCTATGGAATTGAGGGTAAATAGTAAATAGACTTAATCTCAAAGCCATTTTTACACAGATGGTCACACTTAACCAATAACACCACATTGACACACTGATGGCAGAGACTGCTTTGTACTGTGTTCATCAGGTCGCTTTGTTAAGTATTAAGTGTCTTCCCCAAGGACACTTGAACATGTGGCTGCAGGAGCTGGGGATAGAACACCTGACCTTAACCAAATGTTCCTCCTTCTTTGCTCCTTCAACCTTTTTACAGGTTCTAGTTAGCTAGAAGATTCCTCCAACTTTTCACAGCACAGTCGGGGGGGACTGATGTTCCTGCCAAATATCTGTAACTCGCTGCTTTCTTGATAGGCTTTTCCCATGAGCAGCATTGTCAGCTCTTTCAATCACGCTGACTATAATTCTGCTGACGAGTACTGGTAAGAACGACAGCTCTCAAAGGGAACTCTTCTGTGTAAGACGGTGACAGCTCTTTGGATACCCACCCAGAACATGTTAGCAGCTTGTCAAGGTATACTGCCCTGTGGGAATACAGTAGGAAAGGGGGCAACAGCATCACCTTCTTTTTTTTTTGTTGTCACGATTGTCGGACTGATCCTCCTCACTCCTTCTGACAATTCCCTCTGCTATTATGTGAGTGCTTCACTTTGCGTTACACTCCTTTCTTTCAACCTGGGGATCAGGTATCAGGCCATCCTGAAAACAGGGGCAGCGTAATGGAGAAGAAAGGCTGAATATACTGATTAGCTTACAGTTTAAAAGTTTGGTGGCGGGGAGTTTAACATAACTGGCGTTATTTAGTATTTTTTTTTCCCCCAAGTTATTTTTTCACTAGGCCTTGTTGCCTTTTATTGGATAGTGCAGCTACAGAGAGAAGGGACAGGCAGTAAAGGGCCGAGGTCAGATTTGAACCCATGGTTGGTGCAATGAGGACTATAGCCTCCTTACATACTCATTAATAGAAAAGGAAAGAGTTAAGTGCCCGTTTGTTTGCCCCCATGATGGATTTAGTGACACAACAATGGTGGACCCTTCCAAACCCCAGCTGCTAGGGCAATGCAATCGTGTACCTAGAGCTGTTCTTGCAGGCGTGGCATCACTCTTGATCCAGAAGGAGACCCAGGAGAGGACGACAGTCAGGATACAGGGGATGTAGGTCTGGATGGTGAAATAGCCCATCCGTCTGCTGAGATCGAAGTAAACTGTCATCACCACATAGTCACCTGTTGAGAGTCAGAAGATTGAGCATATGGTCACTCAATTTACCTATAAAGGTCAATATGAATAACATCCAAGAAAAAGCTTTCAGAGCATTTGCATCATGTCATTACTAAGTAACTGAGCAAACAAAAAATGCTATTTGACTGGCACAGGTGGCTTTGCGGTTGGTGTGCATACCCCATGTTCAGAGGCTGTGGTCCTTCAGATGGGCGGCCCCGGGTTCGGATTTGACCTGTGACTCCTTTCCCAGATCACTATCGGCCGATATTATTGGCTGGCCAATAAATTTGGTCGGGCTCTACTATAAACTTTGTCGTTAGTTCATGAAAACTAAATTTGTCCATACTGTCTAGAATGGTTTGGTGGCACAATGGAAAGATATGTCAAATTAAGATACTAAGTAGCTTTCTTCCAAGGTCCTAAAAACACACCAGAGCTACATCTGAAGTTATGTAATATTTCATTCATAGTTTTCTTTTTTGATGTGTTCATGCCTACTATTTGTCTTTCCCATTAAGTCATTGAAAAAAGGATTCCAGTTGGGATTGAATGGGATTTTCTGTCAGCTTCTGGTTAGAAAGCAAAGTATGAAAGGTCTCATACATCAGGTAGAGAAGGTATATATCAACTGGAAGATATAATGAGCAATGGTGCCATTTGGGAAAAAGGCGTACCTTTGCAGGTATTTCCAGCATATACTCTTTTATGGACATGAAGAGGAAACAATAGAAGCTTTTAAAGAAATGTGTGATTGGATAGTAGAACAAAGCTCTGCAAATGTAGGGATCCTGCATTGGGGTCTGTTAAGAGGGTGTCACAAAATTGTGGATTCTTCAGGAGAGATCCCCAGTGGCCAGGGATCTTTTCGCTCAGTCCTAGTTAAAACAGCCTCAAACATTGTGTACTTTATAATAAACACAAGACAGGGATAAACACAAGATATAGAGAGAACAGAGGAAGAGACTCACAAGCAATTTTGAAGATTGTCATGATTTCAATTTATTATAGGTATTTTTAGCTGGGTATCTAATCATCATGAATGTTCAGACAGCATCTCAGCAAGTGAAATAGGAAAAAAAAAGAGGAAGTGATAGATTTGAAAACTAGCTAATTATCTTGAACAGCATGAGGGAGGTGTGTAGGCTTACCGTGTTTTGAGCATCTCAGCAGAACATTTGTTTGGCTGTTTTAATAATGCACTGGGAGTCCAAGAAAACACTTTATTCATAAGGCCTCATCAATGTGTTCTGAGACGAGTGTGCTCATCAGTCACCCTTTTTGTGATCAGAAAAAAGCTGCCATGGTTATTTGTCATTTTGGGTATGCAATCTGTTTCCCCAGTGGTTGGTTTAACAGACAGCTGAATGTGGAAAAATATATGTTTTTTCCATAATTGATCTATACATCTCATTTACTCTGAGCTCTGAAATAATTTAATTATTCTTCCTGTTATCCCTGTTACTCATCATGCAAAGCCCTACTGTTATTAAAATATTCAGAACCGAGAGTTCATAAAGCTGAATGAGGTCCCATTATGCAAATCCAAGCACGTCTCTCCATAGACAAAGGACTGGTCGGCAAAAATACCCAACTCATAAACAAGGTCAAGAGGGGTCATGCTCTCTATACCCCTCATGCATAATTATTTTCTTCAACATGTATTTATCTTTGAGGGTCACATGAAAGCATTACAAGGTATTTGGAAGTTGTCAATGGCATGGGCCAGTTTGGGGGATAATTACTGGCACGTTCAAAAGATGTTTCTCCAGCTTTCAATTCTAGGACCTGACCGATATGGAATTTTTGAGGCCGATACTGATATCGATATCAGAGAGATAAAAAAACAATAAAACCGATATATTGGCCGATATCTTTCTTAGGACCTATCTTTGATCTAGATAGATTAATATTGATATACACATTTATTATGTCGATCCCTCAAATGCAGTTGTCATTCACTTGTGAAAAAGATAATAAAGACACGATGGTCGTTGTAATCCATACAGCACACTCTGATTGTGAAAGAGAACTGCTCGTGTAATACAAACATACTCAAATAAAATGCTATTTGACTTGTGTAAAAATTATATTGGGGAATATATGCGATAAAATTATCGGATACAGATAGTCATTTGATATGCTAATATCGGTTGATATTATCGGCCGGCCGATAATCGGTCGGGCTCTAGTCAGTTTCTCGGAAAACGGCAAACAAAAGTAGCAAGAAAGACCATCCCAGTTGCTAGTGTAAATCTAAAACTGACCAAGGCAAGGGAAATATTGTTTTCCCAGAAGGGGAATGAAATAAGTTTTACGTTTCTGGACTAAAATGCTGGAGTATTTTGAAGTTTTCTCAACATTGTTTGGTCGGCATCGTGCTCACCTGCTGTTGTCCTGAGCACATCTGTAGTGTTTCGGAGCCCCATGAAATCGAACTGGTAAAGCCTCCAGTATTTCTGGTCGGAAGTCTGCACCGAGTTTCGGTCCCACTTGTAAACAATTTCATCTCGTGGGTAGCCGTCTGGAAACCACACAGAGAGTGGGGTTTAGTGTGTGAAAGTAAGAGAGGAAGACAAGACAGATCAAGTTAAAAGTATGAAATAAAGGTTGGATTTGAGACAATTGAAGAAATTTTTACATTATTCAGTTATATATTGTGCATTGTTGTGCCCTGTAGTGAATCCAGATGCATTATTTAAATAGTCTAATTTAGAGAATAGCTATCAACCAGAGATGAGTCTTTTTTTTAAAACATGAATATAGATGAGGAACATTATTGCCATCTTATTTATCCTGGTATATTTGGACAATTACCATTTTTCATATCTTGAAAAGAGCCCTGAAGCAAAATGTTCTCACACAATGTAATAAATTACACTCTTCCTTTGGCACCTAGCTCCAAAGTTGTTCTTGTCTACCCTCAAAAGAAACAAGGTTTTAGGACTCATTCCTGTGGGGCCCCATTCAAATGTAAACAAAGGATTCAAATATAATTAAAAAATCCTCACTCAAAAAAACAATCCTAATCATTCTTGAAAGCTATAATCGTACTATGTTTTAAATTATGAATTGAAATTATTCCCCATAATAAACTATGTATGCTAGGGTAAACTGTAGCTCTCTTTCTCTTTATCGTCATTCCTGTTTGCCATCTTTAAAAAAAAGAAGCTGTATATCTTGTGTTAGCTGTTTTTTTTGTTTAACCATAAGCATTATTTCCCTTGTTCTTTAAAATCACACCCCCAGGATTAACAATTCCATTTTTAGATTGTGGTTGTCAAAATGAAAAAAACAAGAATGTTGTGAAATAACAAATGTCCAAGGAGCCACCTCTGGACCAGGCAAACTATCCAAACCCATCATTGCCATCAGCTCCAAGAGACAAAGAGACACAGTGACCAGCAGAAAATGTGCCATACTGGTCCCAAAGGCCTCTTTCCTGTCCTGGGGAACAGACGGGGAAGAGACACAGTAGAGGCCCTGGAGTCTATGCCCATGTTCAGAAATGTTCTTGGCAAGGGCACTGAGATGGATAGAAAAGTAGCTTATCATGTTTTGACTGATTGTATTTAGAGTAAGGTTGTCAACATTGTTAGTATTTTTACAATCCAGTCACCTTTGCTTTTCCTTAAGCTTTTTACAGAGCTACAATTAGCGGAGACTTTCAACAACATTTAAGAAGGTAGTCCTGTTGCAGTACAGATGCAAATTAGTCCCAGCATATAGCCTTGTGTTACAAGCCCCAGACAGATCAAAAGAGATGTGCTACAGGCGAGCAGTGAGCGTGTGAGAGTGCTGGCAGAGTGTCAGAGAAGAAGACCGGGGGATTCAATTTGAGCTACTTTTATTTACCCACCACTGTGGCTGGTAGGTTGAGCAATTGGTGTGGCCTCGTGTAAACAATAACCAAATACGTATGTTGAAACGGGTGACCATGTCGTGCCAGAATGTAATACTGGTGATGGTACTTGTACCGGGTTATTCAGCGCACCGCTACAATCAGGGTTAATGCTATTCATGCTAAGGGGCAGGGTCATCCTGGCCAAATACTGCAGCTACTGCCCAGGCAGGACCATTTTCCTCTCCTTCAAAAGTTAATGTGTCAGCTTATGACGCCATAAAGAGCAGCTTAATAACGAAGCTAGCACATTGGCAGGTATTGTCAAGCATTACACCTCAGAAACTAGGGACCCTCAGTATTGCTTTGAGATTTTGTGTGCAGAGGAATACTCTGTTTCCAACACATGACCCTCAGATGAGGAAGCAGGTGCATCTGAAGTTTTTTTGTTTGTGCTCTTTCCAGAACAACAACACAGTTTTATCCTGAATAATTCAGACTACACCACAAGGATATTTACGACGAGGAAGCTGGAATAGTGTCACAAGACCCTGCTGATGCATTGCGGCTAACACCTCGCTGTGGGAGTGTCACCCACTTGTACCATTTGCAAAATACCATTTGCAGTCATTGTGGTAGTCATTGGGGAAGCAATTACAAGCCTTTGTGCGTATGATGTGGATTATAAACTAATAACATACACGCAAAGCAACATCCAGCCATCCAACCAATGGCTATTGGTTATCACGTTTTGGTGTAGAATGGAACTATTCTACTGGCGGCTAAGTATCGCTAAATGCATAAACGTTAGCATATTTGACTAGTGTGTGTTGGTGCATGCTAATTCCAATATTCACAGCTGGAGAAGACGAGTGGACAGGAGTGTTCATCCATTGGGAAATTATGGAGCTGCAGCTGGCATTCTGCGTTGATGGTCATTCTGGAGAGGGAGAGAGAGAGAGACTTTAGCAAAGACATTCAAAGAACTAGAATACTTTGGATCCTCCATTTCTTGGCCTCTGAAGCACATGTTGTGTGAATGCATGGTATGTACCATTGCTCATCTCAAACGTACTGTTTGCACTACTGTTATGAAGAGCTGGAGCCAAACCAGATGGTACAGAATCACACTTGGTTTCTTGGTTGATGTGTCCAGTGAACAGAGCTGTTTAATCCACAACATCCAACTTTTTTTTTTTTTTTTTTTACAAAGATAGTTTATCTAGGTCATCTTCTGGGTCAACCCCAAATTGTGTGTACATTTCTAAAAACAGAAGCTACTGCATGTAGCTATGATCAATGACCAAGTCAGTGTTGCAGAACACTTTTACCAGTCCCCAAACAAATTTACAAAACAACAGAATATAGGCGGAAAGGGAATGTACCAAATGCAGGAAGTGACCCGGAAGTGACCGAGTGAGGCCTCCATCCAGAACTTGAACCTATATAAATGAATATAATCTTACGTGTATACATATATGGTTAACATAAAAATGTATTAATTAATTAAAATTTTACTTTCCGCCAAAACAAACAAAATAACCCCTCACTCAATCACTTCCAGGTCACTTCCTGCATTTGGTACGTTCCCCTTTCCATCAAGATTCTGTCGCTTGTAATTTTGTTTGGGGACTGTTTTGTGTCAACACTTGGGAGAAGTGTTTCACATCTTGTAATTTTTGTTTCATAAAATGGAAAAAATGGTTTTCAAAATGTACATTCATCTCAAAAAGTGTTTAACACTTTGTAATTTTGCTTTGCACTTCCCAACCACCGTACAAACACAGGGGATGTAGTTTTCATTAAAAAATCAAACAGATTGAGACTCAATTGATATTCTCTGCTTGATACTAAAATGTGCCATTCTATTTATCATTTTTCTCCATAATAATAATACCAATTAAAAAGAGATCATCATGGAGATGGGCATTTTCTTTCTCCTCTTGTTGTGTCAAAAGAAGTCTTATTAATAACAGAAAGACGGCTGCCTCAATCATCCTGTTAGTAGGCGAACAAATTGCAGATTCTCATGCACACTCAATTTCCATTTCTTTCCAGAATGACCAAATTTAGGAGGATTGAATTTGAGCTGAGGAGGAAAGAGAAAACAGAAGCTCCCACGATTTTGAGAAGGGAGCATGACGGATGTATCTGTCAATACAATTACACCCCCAAACATAACGCCTTTTTTCAGACTTAATATCCTTTTAATGAAACAATCATTTTCAAATTCATTACTGAGACACGCATAAGCAGCAATGAAATTAGATATTGAAAGCCAAATATTCCATGGGAAGTTTATGGCTAAGGAGAGGAATGTCATGAGACGATTATTTAGAAGCAGGGCTGTCTGAAGAGTCATATTGTTCCCTCTAAACATTTTAAAACAGGAGTTTGATGGCTGTAAAAATGACAGATCATTATAAATTATGATGTTCATTTTACGACCCTCTCTATCAAAATGACAGACAACAAGAAAGTCAACCCCTGGTAGGCTGTATAAACACACATATAGTATACTGGTTTGTCTTTTTATCACACTGTTTTGCTTCTGTTACCTGAGTGTGTAAAGTATTTTCCCATTGGTCTTGATCCTCAGCAGCTGATTGGGCGTCGTTATCCAATGAGAGTCGGCATTCTTGGAGTTTCTAAAAATGGTGTCAGGCAGCCAGATCAACCCGACCATATTGCTGGTTGAATTGAAAGCAGACGGAGAGACAAAGAGGGGGTGAATGGCAGAAGGTTAAAAAAGGTTTTGAGGTGCCTAAGAAAGCTCAGGAGCTCCCAGGAAAATATGTGGTTACTAATATTATTGGCATTGCTACAATTAGTGTGTATTATCTACTTTAGTATTATCTGTTATTTTTGTCTCTGTGGATTAGTATTCTGTCTGTCTGCTTGTCTCTATCCATATTTTCACTCCCCGTTACCATGTGCTTGTTGATGGGGAATTTCTGGAATTTAAACAACATGTTCAGTAGATCTCGTACCTGTTGAGGGTAAGGGTCTTCATGGTGCTGCTGTTGTACCGCAGACGGGTGTCCACCCAGGTCTGGGCGAAGATAATATCGATCTGGTACTCCTGAGGAGAGAAAACAAGAGTCAATACGCTGATCTGAAAACCCTCCTTTTAAAGTAGCATCCCGACTGAAAGAGATGGATGAAGTCCTTGTGCCTCTGTGTAGTCCTTCTGGAGGAGCTAAAAATGTGTTTGTTTGAAGACAAATGAGTTCACATCAAAGGAAATACTCCAGCATTGCAACACTCTGTGGACAGGACTTTTAGATATGGAAATGAAATCGTGTAATCTTACAAATGCTTATTTCAGTACATTTGATTTTCCACCTCAGCAGTGACCCCTCTTCTAATTGCAAGAAGTCTGAATCAGAATAATCATTTGCTTAGGTAATTAGTCATTGTTGTTTTGTGGTGAAAAGGTATCATATTTTCATTTTTTTAAATTACAAACACCTGAAACACACCTAAAATGGTTGAGGGATTTTAATGACAAATGATTAATCGATTGTCGTCTCCCAACTGAAAGGTCAAGGGTTCGATCCCCAGCTCCTGCATCAACATGTCCAATAAATGTATGTATCAATATTTATCTTTCTGTCAATATATATTAGTATCCTTTTTTTTTTTCTCCCTAACCTCAAAATTGGTCTCAAAAATCCCATATCGGTCGGGCCAACAAGTACAATAAAAATTACATTAGTAGACCTGTTGTAATGGAGTAATTGTTACAGCCCCAGACAGATAAGCACACCCACATAATGTTGCCGTTATTTGCCGACTCTTGGAGAGTGGGGCATGTTTACCTGTTTGCCTTACCACAATGATCTCTCATTGTAAACTCTGACACCTGCTCTGGCACTAGGAAGAAGCAGAGCCATTTTGTCAGTGAGCTCGCGAGACCGCTTGCTCTGCTTTTGAGTGTCTTAAGCCGTTCATGCAGAAGACTGAGGTACTCAATCTGAGGCCTCGTTTGTTGAAGAATCACGATGTAATGCTACTTGAATTTACCCGCTACTGTTGCCTGGTGTGTGTACTACAACCAAAAAATTAGGCGACCCTGAAAGTGCCTCCAAATGTCGTCCCTTTTGACCATTTACATATATTAATGGTAACAGGAAGTCAAATACATACATTCAAGCACATCACTACAATCATGGATTAAAAACATTGCCACTCACTTTCTGACCTTTCCAAACACAGCGAGATGAGAACTGACCTTCTAATAATACATCTGTCACTAGAATCACTGTTATTGTTGTTCGGCGTGACCTTTGGAAGATTATGTTAGGGAGACATGCAAGCTTTGACCTGCCCATAATTTAAACCCAAACCACACCAATTGTTCCATAATATGCCTGGAACAGCTTCCTGAATGTGTTTTTTTTATTTTATTTGCGTCTACATCTAAGAGAAAGTGACCTGAGTCCATTATTCACAGGCATAATGAAAAAAACAGTGAAGCTGGGTATCCCAAGATTTGATTGACGGCTGATATTCTTCTTCTGGGAATCCAATTCAAAGTTGACATTAAGGTGTTTAGGAGGGAGTCCATAACTCATACTGACAAGAAAGAATGAATCAAATAGCTATGGATAAGAAAGTCTAGGATGACTTGAATAGTATATTACTGTAAATGCTGGAATAAATCCGATACTGGGAGAAGCAAGTTCATTCCTTAGGTTATAAATACTTTACTTTAGGCCTTGAAATATTTAGATTGGGATAAACAATTCCCCTCCTGTCGCCGACTAGGTTTCACACAGCGGGTAATAGGTACAAGTCATGGCAGAAAACCCTCGTGATCAAAAATTGATGCTTTGTCTTGTATGTGACTCCAACACAGTATTCCCAAGAAGAGGTTGTTGTTGAATTTGTGTTGCTCGCATTTGATGGATAATCTTTACAGAGCCACAAAAGCTGACAGGTCGGGTTTGATATGATGTTTATAATACAGGGCATGCCAACAAGACCAATCAAAGGAGGTCAACCTTAAAAGGCCACCTGGTCGTCAAAGCTCCGGGCGGACTTTGTGGGTATTAGTTAAGCTATTGTTGCATACAGGGAACTGGCTGGAATGGTATGAAATCCATGGGAGTGGATGGATGAATGAATGCACCGAGTGAGGTTGTGATGACCCTTGAGGGGCCCCCCCTGTGGACAAGCCGTGTGTTTTGGACTCTTCTCCCTGAGAATGTGCAGAGAAAGATTTGACAGTTCACTGTATCGAAGGCAGCTCCAGCCAAACACAGTGATGATGTTACCGACAGTTGTGTTGTCTTGGTCGAGTGGTCCCGCTTAAAGCCAGAGGGATTTGCATCAAACAGATTGCTCTTACAGGAATTCTGAGACTTGATTAAGGATTGTGCGCTCAGTAGAAAGTAGACAGTGAATTGAATAAAAAAGTGAACCGAGAGATGATAGGGAAAGACGGGCAGATTTGCTGTGGAGCAATCCCTAATCAAAAACAGATCTCGAGCAGTGGTTCTCAGCTGGTCGAGCCTCAGGACCTGCCCCAGGCACACATTTGCAACCCGCTGAAAACAGCTGCGCGACCCACCCGTTGAGAACCACTGGTCTAGAGTTTTGTCTGCTGTACTTGGCAGAGCAGTGGGGACCTGTTGGAGGTCGGGAGAGGTCAGTGGCCTGGGTTTTATCAGTGTGGTATCAGTGGTATGCCATCTTTAAGAACGTCTGTGAGTAGCGTCTACAATTGCAATTTATTTCATTTTATTCAGTGAAGAAATGTACCCCCCAATATTGATAAACCAGCTCTTTCAGAACGCTCCGTTTTGGTGTGTGTGTGTCTCTTTAAATGCAACGAGCCCCCTCTGAGTTTTCCCAGTAGACATCACTCCTCTGTAGAGAGAATAAAAATGGCCGACCTGTGCAAAAGTTTTGTTCTAGGCTGTAGGTAGAGTCCACAGGTGGAGATATCAAGGGAGGGGAGGGGATTTTTTTTTTTTACCAGAATCCCACTGTGACATCACAAGGAGCGCACATTTGAAACAGAGCATTTTTCTCAGTGTTGTTAGACTTATGCAGACCACAAACAAAGGACTGGATGGGTTTATTTCACATTTTGTGGGTCAGTAGACGCTCAGGTTACCCAAATAAATGTTCAAAAACACTGCAGAAGTGGATTTTTCATAACATGTCCCCTTTTAACGAAGACATCAAAAGTCAGTTTAGCACACAATCAATATTTCACCATGACTAACTCATAATGGACTTTACCCTGATAGCATTGCTTATTAAGTAGAATCCAGTCAGTTTAAAATACAGTTTTTTCACTTTAATATTATATTATGCTTTGCAAGAGGGGACTCTCCTGCCTAAGTACAGATCACTGACTAATGTGTTTCTTCTGGCAAAACTGATGCCGCATAGTTTCTATAAATATTAATAAGTGATATATTTATATCTCACAGACCTTGGGAAATTGGTCGTTGGTCTACATTTGCAATCCCTCAAGAAAAAAACTTGAAAAGAAAGAAAATGGAGAGTGTGATTCCTCCAAGTCACAGGTTTCCTGTTTCTGCTGGTTGCTGTGGAGCGTCATTATGTGGAATGATATTTAAATATGCAGTTTATTCTTAGAGCTCTTACCCAAATAAACACATCCAACCCAGAGTGCATCGCTGTGTCTTTGTCCCACAGGCTACCCTACAGTGACGCTCCGTGTTTGCGAGGGGCCAAAAATAACAGTCGACATGACCGCTCAACCGTTGCTCAGGGGCGATGATGAACTTACTCTGTATAAAACAAAGATATGATGTACCTGCAGATAGGAGTGGCATTTTAAAAATGTGTTTGTGGCTGTGTGTGAAGCTAATTTCAAACAGAACCTTTGGAAAAAAAAAAAAAAAAAAGATTTGGATTATTTGCTTGAGGAATGAAGACACAAAATGAAAAATGACCCAAACTGGTGCTTCGCTGAGTGTCCCTCTTTGTCCAACTCAAATAATTAACTTTGTTTGCTTGGCATGGTAATAAGTGGCACTGCTCAAGGGAGCAGCAATATCAATAGTTGTGTAAGGAGCTTCTTTTAAACTATGCAAGCAGCATCACTGAAATGTTTCAAATTGGATGGATTGCCATCAAAATTTGGAGAAAAAAAAAATATTCATGTAACAGAAGTTGGATTTATTTCTTGGCTGACAAAATTCTTTTAATTCAATAGAAGGTGTGAACCATGAGAATGTAATACAATTTGAATTCTACAATTTAATAATGTGTTTTTAGGTTTTTTCTGAAAGCCACAGGTGAGGTTTAAATCTGCTCCTTTCTCTTCCCTTGACAAAATAAAGTGATTTGCCATTACTATTTAATGCTTTTATGCCACATGTACCGCTACAAGGCTTCAGGAACAGTCTATAAAAGAGATGCTACTCATGATTTATTTATATACAGAGTCTCTCTCCAAATACCACATTTTTATGTCAATTGCTTGTGTTGGGGGGAAAAAACAAGCCGGAGGAGAAGATGTTGAATAAAAAGAATTGGATAAAAGAGGGATATTAACGAATGAGGTAATCAAATAATGACATCTGAGGGATTAAAGAGGAAAGACTTAGAATGTGTTGAAGAGGGAAGGGCACGGTTCAAACAGAATTGAGTGATCTTGCAGTTGCTGTTCTGTCAGCTAATCGATATTAGCCGACTCTCAAATCACAATCAATCAAATCACCAGTCACAGTTGATCAAGACAGTAAGGCACTGATTTGATCTCCAACACAAATCTCCACCTGTTCTAATCTCTGACATTCTGTATTTCTAAACTTGGTAAGGACAATATTTTGCCTGTTGCTCTTTGTTTATCTTCTCCTCTGGTCTATTGAGATCTAGAGTAGTGCTTCCCAAAGTGTGGGCTCTGGGTACTACAGGAGGACTGTGAGAAAGCCTGCCTCAAGAAGGAAAGGAAAAAAAGAGAAAAACCATGAGAGCCCGACCGATTTATGGGCCAGCCGATAATATCGGCCGATATTAGCATACCCAGTGACTATCGGTATCGGCTACTTTTATGGCAGATATTATCTGACATTACTAGATTAATTTACCACTCAAAAAGCAATTAATTTGAGTTACACTTACATTTCATTTTTACCAGAAAGGTCTGCTATGTTGATTACAACAAACATTATTACTCTCCAGAGTGTCAAGCGTACATGTGCAGTTACTTTCCCGTTGAGTGACCATCTTTGTGTATATCTGTATCTATATTTTTCTCTACAGTTTGAAGATAGATCTAACAAAGATATCAGCCAATATATCAATACCAGTTTTTTTCTCTCCCTAATATCGGTATCACACACAAAAATCCCATATCGGTCGGGCCCTAATACCCATAGTGATGATTTAACCATGATTTACCTTAATGTGACCGGTTAGGTTTTTGTGTCTCTGCATGGATATTGCTTTCACCATTATGTTTAGGTAACTGGTTGATGACTTTCTTGAATGTGTATATATCGCCATGATAGCTTGTTGTCAAGTTTGATGATAAAATGACACTAAGAAGAACAGCTGTAGTGATGATATGTCATAGTCCGCACAGTTATGTCGATTTCATGAAGCCCCAACCCCCCCAAAAGTGTATGGGCCCCAGAATAATTTTTGTATTTCAAAGTGGCTCTATTGCTTTTACAGCTTAATTCTGCTTGGGTTAACTGAGGAGCTTCAAATGTAAATCTAGTGTACAACCATATTAAATCTTTCTTGGAGTTACTACACCATTAACTAGCTAAAACAGCTTTAGCTACCAAAATGATAATGTGATAGTTTCTATATTCTTTCAACTCGATGTTCTAAAATTGTGTTGCCCATTTTATCGCATTTACATCAAAAAGTTTTGCATTGGAGGACTTTTGAAAACTAGCAGCAGAATTTGTGTGAAGCGGGAGATCAGCAACTTTGTGGAAAAAGGACACAGTAAGCTAGATTTTAAAGTATCCAACCTGCATAAACTCTGGGGCAATCCCAGAAATCACATAACCACAAGCATTGCCTCACTTAAGGCGCAGGATGAGGTAAGAAGAGAATATTAGAGAGAGGACTGTAGTCTTCAAACCAAACTACTTTTCTCCACTGGTCATGTGGAAATAGCTTGCATGGGCTCTTTAATGAAGGCAAAACATAAACAGAGAGCTGTCACATTTATAAATACATGAAGCCAGTAATTTAAAAGTCCATGTCAAAAATGGTCTAACAAAAATAAAATAGAAGTAAACCATGTGTATTATAATCTAAAAGTCATATCCTTACATTTTACTGTTATTCATAGACTTTAAAAGAAGACAACAAAAATGTAGGTAAGCCCTTTTTTAGTGGCCTTGCAAATCACAGAGGCCCACATAAAACAGTTATGTAAGGAAAAATCATAGAAAATTTGATTAGCCTTGTTGCCAGGCCTCAGAGAACGTGATTAAGTACAAAGGATGCGGTTTCATTTTTCTGAATTTAATTTTGAGGCAGTCTTCATGCTGTTTAAGTGCAAAAAGCGATGTACAGTGACCCTGAACACTAAAATCAGATAACCTCTTCCCCCGAGTTTTTTTTCACACTCCTTCATCCAGCACCTTTTTCAACAAGTTTAAATAAGCCCCAGAGCTCTCCAAACCAAGTCTGTGAAGTTTCTTGTTAAAAAACCACTTAGTATTTTAGCACTTCTAATAACCCCTCTATTTCAGCCCTGCTCAGAACAGGCTGTTTCTGTGCCTGTAGCTTTAAATGCAAATGAGCTGTGTCTGACCTCGCCCCCTCTCTGGAAGGGGATGTGGCTTGGGCTTTCTCGCTTTTACGATGAGAAGTCAGATTCAGAGGGCAGAACAAACACCTAGCTGTGGGAGTGTCACCCACCTGGGGGAGGGGTTACTGCCCTTTGTGATGTCACAAAGGGAAAATCTCCAAACGGCCTGTTTGAGCACACATTTTTTGAAAAGTGAAGCAGGCAAAAGACAGAGGACAGACTTGGGACCCATATTAGTGTTTTAAAAACATGGTAAAGCAACTTTTGGGGTGATTTCTATGGATTCACACCTGACAATCCGGGGCTTTGTCTTTACCAATGGCCATAGATGGTTTTTAAACATCTTTTCAACAGAAAAAAAATTCTCGCTGAAAATGATTATCAACAGTGGATACTGCAAAAACAAAGAGTGGATATAAAAAACAAGTGAAAGGAGAGGAAGAGGGTTTCTTTTTTTAGTCTAGGGGCCTCCTGAAAAGGGTTGAGCCTTTGATGTATGCTTGTGAATTTGTGTGTGCACATGGATAAACACATATTACAAAGAAACATACATAAACAGATACAAACAAGATTGTGTATCTGTGTTAGTGAATATGTGTGTGGTCTTTGTGTGTGTGTGTGTGTGTGTGTGTTATGCCAGTAAGTGTACCTACAGCAAAAATAGCATGTACTGTTTTTTTTGAGTGGAGGATCAGGATGTCCTTCATTCTCTGTGGACTCAATTATTCAGTTCGTCCATTCTCTCTTGCTGTTTTATTGAAGGTGCACACATTCTTTCATTCAGTGGGGATTTAAGTGCATGACCTGTCGAGGTGGTTTGTTGGCAAACCAGATTATGGAAAACACAAGACTAGACATGAGCGTCATAGAGTCAAGACTCTGACACACACCCTTTTTTCTTATCCCTCTGTGCTTAGGGAGACCTCCCAGTTCATTTAAAGGTAGGCACGTGTTTCAAGGGATTTACCATTTGCATGCATTCAGCATCTTTATACAGTCACACAACTCTTGTTTGACCTTAATCACACAATTAGAGTTTCTGGATCAAGACCAAGAGGAATTCCTCTTCCCCCTTTTAATAAGTGGAACACTCCCCCTTGCTAGCTTGAACATTGAATTGAACTGTGGCGCTGTCATTTTCACAGACAGTAGTTTGAGTTTATTTTTTCTACCCTGCTTTTAGTTTCCTTAGTGATCTTAGTGAACCCTGTTTCCTATTTTGAGCACATGTGACACATACACAAACAATTGCGTTAAACCTCCAATTATTACCATCATTGTTATAAATGAACTTAAAGTTTTAGCTGTCCAAATGCTGTCCAACACTGAACTGCCTGAGTGTGACGTAATAATCGCGTTATACAACAAATCGACAATCAAATGCTTTGCCAACAATTAATTATCGTTTTTTATCGATTCATTGTTGCAGCCCCAAATGATAATGGAATAAAACCTTGAAAAAAGCATTTTACAAAGTTAATGTCAACATAGCTTACGCTACTGAGAACAGGCGGCTTAGGACCAGATTTGGGAAGATTGGGGACATGCTAGACATAAGTAACACATTTTTTCCACATAGTCTCCATCACCATAGCTTTCAATTTTTTGGGGGGTAGCCACTTCATAAAGATGGCGGCCATGTAAGGTCTATAAGTGCCAATATGTCTTCCAAGCCACTTTGAAAACTCAATCTTGGTGTCAATATGTACATTTTCTGGGTCAAGGAATGCATTAAAATATCACTAGATGATTATTTGTGCCAAGATCAAATACATATGTTAATTTTGGCAATGTATTACATCATTTTCCTTGGTTCCTAGGCAGTTGGACATGAATCATCTAGTGGTATTTTAATGCATTCCTTGACTATAAAGGCTACATTTTATAACCATTAGGACCAACAAAAATAAAAACAAAAGATGAAAAAAAAAACGTTTCCTCCTGTTTCCTGTTGCTGTTGATGACTCAAAATGGGGACTAAAGAGACTGTCAAAATAATTATAGTTTTGATTTCTCACTCAGTGTATGAACAAAAAGCTGCAACACACTTGCTGTGTACATTATTTGTGCATGGTGTATTGACAGTGTTCAACGCAGAAAATTAAAAGGAAGGCTGTGTGTTAATGAGGCCTACATTCTGTGTTTTGGTTTTGGTAATGATATCTTTGAAATTATACATGCTGACTGATGGATGCAGGATCTTTTTTGACTGTGCTACATTGATGGCAGCCAAAGGAGAATAATACTCTGTCCTCTCTATCTCTGACTCACTGCCTCTGTCTTTCTTGTGTTCTGGATGATGGATAGATAAATATTTTAATTGTTTGTGTTCTGTACCCAAGTGTCAGCTAGAGAGACCAAGGCAAGGCGAGGTGAGACTGAGACAAGACCAGGGCAAGGCGAGACCAAGACAAGACCAAGACATTTGGGGATCGAGACCAAGTCAAGTCTAGGACACGAAGGCAGGGCGAGACCAACACATTTGGGGATCGAGACCAAGTCAAGACCAAGACCTAGACCAAGTCAGGGTGAGACCGAGACAAGACCAAGACATTTAGAGATCAAGACCAAGGCCAGGGCAGCCCAGACAAACACTATGGACTCTGTGCGTTTTATTCCAACTGTGAATCTTTTCTGTGCCTTTGAAACCACTTGAAATGTTGTTGGGTGCAAAGCCAGCATTAGTAATAAAAATATAAATATCTCAAGTCTTTCATTGGCCTCCATTTGTCCAATTTACAATGAAGATAATATGGTAAAAAAAAAAAGCCTTTCCAATGCCAACCCGTTTCACAACATGCATTATTAGTTTGGTTGTCACCTTACATTAAGGTGAGCTGTAATACGTGTGTTCATGCATACTCCATTTGTCACGCCTTTCTCTCTATGTAGGTCATGAACTGTGACCTATTGCTAGCCATTGGACCTCTAAGAAGAGGACACATTTACACCATTATACCCTCAACTTGCTGCTGGAGAGAATCGCTAAGGAGGGGAGGGGAAGGTAGGAAGATGACGATCATGCCCTTGGCGAGCTTCCAGTAGGACAGGATGTTTATGCGTATAAATTGCAAGTTTTCACAGTGAATGTGATAAAAAGACTCAGCTGTGGCACCACAGTCACAGGGCCACGAATAGCAGCCCAACACTTCCAGATAGGTGAAAATGATCAGCTTTGACACTTCAGACAGATGTGAGCGGCGCAGACTCTCCACTGATGATCACAGGAGGTATGTGCTCACAAGCCCATCACCACGAGGGATAGCTAGTGGGCTGCTGTTCAGATAACACTGCGATAATATGCCTGTGCCAGGACACACTTGTCCCCTAAAAATAATAATTTTTAATAGCAAATACAATTGGCAGGAAACAATGCAACACAAGGACATTTAGGCCGATTCAATGATATTTCCAAAGGCGGTGTTTGGGCAACTCATGGTGTTTTATTTTATATCTGGACATGCTAATTCTGGTCACATTTTTTATTTTCATCTTTTTTTTAAAATCAGATAATATGGCCCCACTAATATGGGATTTTTGATATCCGTTTCCCAGTAACTAACCATTAGCTACTCTAGAACATATGATGAGGAAGTACTTACTATCTACCCTTTACTTAATGGTTATCTAATGGTAACCTAGCAGTTAGTTCCCCCTTGGTTTCCCACTAACTAATCATTAGCTACCCTAGAACATGTAATGGGGAAGCACTTACTATCTACCCATTACTTATTGGTTACTTACTGGTTACTTATTGGTTACTTACTGGTTACTTAGTGGTTACTTACTGCTTACTTATTGGTTACTTAGTGGTTAGTTTCCCATTCGTTTCCCACTAGCTATGCAAAATTTGTGTACCTTATGGCAAAGTGTCAAACTTTTTCTCCCCCCTGCTGATGGGCACCTAACGTCTGCACTGCCGACATGTTAGCTTGTTGTGTGTGTGTGGTGGTTCGTTAGTGTATTGTTGATGTATTATGAAATTCTGGATTGATAGCGCTGCCTTCTCATTTGACGACCGGTTCGTCTGTTGAATTGTTGTTACTGACATGTGAATGTGTCTGAATGCTGCTGCTGTGAAACTGAATTGCCCTTCTGGGATAAATAAAGTTGTACAAATGTAGTGTGTTAATCCCTCAAATGCAGTTTTCAAACACTTGTGGAAAATATACATAATGCAGAAATGTAATGCAGGGATTTGAGAAGCAGCCTATCACTTTGCAGGAAATATTAAAGATTAATATTGATCATTAACGGACCCCAAATTGGCAGTTAGAGACAGAGGCTTCAACATCTCTCACTCCCCTCCTCAGTCTCATTCCTCAGGTTGGTTTAGTCGTAGTGATATTAATAGGGGATGATGGTTTCCGTTGGGTTTTCATGTAATCAGTCTCGTTCACAGGCAACGCAGGTGGTACTAATAAATTCCATGCCTGGGTAATACACACTGGCAGGCTCGATAGCAAGGCGACAAATTCAAGGTGCCACCCACTTCTGGGCTCAAGAGAAGGCTGTCGACTTAGTGTCAATGTCAAAGTGCAGCCACTTTTGCTTGTCTTAAATGCCTCTAATGCCGTTTGATCACTCAACCATTCATCACAGTATGTCCCTGAATTACTATCAGCGCTTCATTTGGCATTCCATCATCCCAGCAGTTGCCCATTGCCATTGGAGAAAATAAGGAAAGAAATACATGTTTTGCAATGAGAAGCTTGGTTTTGTCTGGTCACTCTGGAGACCGTTGCTGTGTGTGTACGATCAATATAGATTATGCATGTACTGTAGCACACCTTCAGGATTTGACCTGGTTTTTCATCCAGATCTCACATACATAGGGATACAAATTCAATGGAGTTCAGATTCACACATGCAGAATAAAGGTCACATGATGGGTAAGGTTCAAGCAGAGAGCTCAGAGTGAATATGGGGCTTTGAAAAAAAAACAACCAAAAAACCAAGGCAAGACCAAGTCATGCAAGGCCATGCTGAAGAAATCGGTTATTTTCTCTCTGACATGGTAACATTTCCACCGAGACCTGGATAAGAGGCGGAAGGAGAAAGAGATAAGAATTGTAACTCTGCACTAATTCCAGTCCAGCTAACCCCCGAGGGTGGACAAAGATTTACATTCCACTGACCAGCATCCATCCCCCCTGACAGGGTGAAGCCAATCAGCATTTACACAGGAGGAAAATCACTGGAATGTCTCAGCGGGTATCTCTATTCTCCGCTGAAACAAAGTTTGGGCGTCCCACAGGGAGCTGACCCCGGCCATGCCTCACTGACCTACTACGGAGATCACTAAACTATATTACTAACCTATGTATATGTGTGTTAGTGGTGCTATCTTAAAGAAGCAACCTCTCCACCAACAGACAAAGAGTATCTAATTGATGGCCTATGTAGTACAATAGTACAGTCACATAAATGAATGCAAGGACATCCAGAAACAGCTCAAAAACTCCCAACAGGTTTGCTTGAGTTTGAGGATTTTAAATCAGGCATAGGACAAAGATCCTGTATTCCCTCAGCATAGGCTCTTTGATAGTCCCGATACAGAAAACACACCGAGTCACAGAATTCAATGAAAATGGAATCAACTGCCCAGGAGGTCTTGTCCCGGTAGCAGAAGCCAGGTTGTCCACTAGACAGAGCCTATAGGTTGAACCCTATAGTACCAGAGTTGCACTTCATGAGCATGACACAAATGAAAGTAAAATTATATGCAAGAGCCACCTTTGAAACAGCTCAAATGCGAATAAGTCTACATGGGAAACGCCTACAAAAGTCTCAAAACAACATCCAAGCTGCATTTTGACTTATTAGTGATAATGAGCTTGATTTTGATGCACCGCATGATACAACACAAGAAAGCAGATGATGTTTGATTCTTGTCTTCCTTGCCATCATTAAAGTGTGGCGGACAAAAATGATCAGTCAAAAATGGTTCAGTTAGAAGATAAAAGTCGTTGTAACCTTTGACATTGGCGACAATCACAGTTGTTTGGTTTTCCCTGTCATTTAATTAAGAGTGTGGTCGATCAGTTTAACAGCATGTTCAGCCAAATTAAAGAAGATCATGATGAGCTTTTATTAAAAGAATAGCACTGTTTAAATGAAGAAAATAATAATAATTGAGGTCCTTGGATATAAGAAGTGTCATTTGATTCCAAAGTAATAAAGAAAACAATTGGATTCCGTCCATCCATTATCTTTACCGCTTTTCCCATTTGGGGTTTGGAGCCAATCCCAGATGTCATTGGGCGAGAGGCGGGGTTACACCCTGGACTGTTTGCCAGTCAGTCACATGGCTGACATACAGAGACAACCAGGAACCTCCTTACTACCTAAGGCAACAATGCTAACCACTGCACCACCGTGCAACCAATTGGAGTTCAACTAATAAAGCTTCAGAGGGCAAAAGTGGATGAACACTTTAACCGCAAATACAAGATGTTCCTAAAGTAAATGGAACCTTTCTGATATCAGCCAGGGATCATTTCATTGGTCAACAATAAACCTTGTCTTCTAATGATTTGGGGATTTTGACAGGGTGGTTTTATATAATATACAAGAGCAGACAGTAAGTGGAAGCTGCCTGAGAGCTAGGATAAGAGGCGCGTCTGAGCGAGCAACAATATCAATAAGTCATGCTCCAACTAAAATACTGTGCTCTTCCATAAAGACCACAACTGTCCTGTTATTCCAAAATGGTAAAGAAGGCAAAAATGTGTGCTATAAAAGCTGTAACTGCCTGTACTGGTCCCATTAGGAAGAAGAACAAATGTCCCTGTAACTGCAAACTTGGATGATTTAAGAAACGCGCAGAACAAAAACAAAAACACCAAAGTATCCTGAAGGGGTGAAGCTGATAACTGACCTCTGGCATATCTTTGTCAAATGACCCCAGGCTTAATGCATTTCCCATGGTCTCCAAACGCCCCCATGTGACTAAGCTTCAATTTTTTTTTAAATGTAAATTTTTGCAAGACAACTACAATGTCACCCACACATCTTCAAGAGAAACAGAAACCGACAGAAGAAGTCAGAGCAAATACGATGGATGTTTCCCTCAGTATGGATTAAGATGTATTAGGAATGCACCAATTCTGATCTCCAATTTTTACCTTGTCTGATCTGCCGATACCGATTTTCTGTCTTTGAAGCTCTATTATTGACATCAAAAGCAAAATATATGTATTTTTTTCTTTGATTTAAATTCATTTTATATTTAGAAAACCCACTGAATGTCAAGTAACTGCTTGTTAAATGATCACTATGGAGTCTTGGTAGAGAAATTTGAAAGATGGAAGAGCGTACAGATTCAGTGGTATATATTCATACCTCCATACACAAACTGTCCTCAGAGGAACATTTGGTCCCTGTAACACTGTTTGAAGATACAATGCTCGCTTTTTGGCTCCAAACAGTGTTCCAGGGAGCCATTTTCCCCTTTTAATAAAATGTGTGTACTTAGCAGAGAAAATGGAGCACAGCATTGTTTCCATTCTCCAACTTTCAAATTCCACATAGTGCACCTTCAAAGCGTTTTATTTCATTATGATACATTGAGAGAGAATCTAATGCAAAGCAATATGAATGACTATCACATTTGAGTGAATGGTCAGCTCTTGAACAGAAGAGGCGGAGGCCTAATGCATTACACATTATAAATCCTCCATCCTTTTTAGTCACATTCAAGGCTAACAGAATGCTAATGCTTTTCGTCCCTACCGTCTCATAACCTCTCCAAAAAGCTTTTACTTCTGTATTGTGTTATGTATGTATTATGTTTAAAGTTAGCTGATTAGGAATTAATGGTGAAAAGAATTCACCGATCCATGTCCTGGCCATTTGTAGAAGATTTTTTTATTAGAAGTTTTCCTGAAAAGCAGGAACACTGGAAGAAAAATAATGATGTGCTTTGCCCAGACCTGCTTTTCTCCTCTACATAGACACATAAAGCTGTTTTAGCTTTGATAGCGCTGTGAGCTTTTCACAGAATACATTCTATGACTCTTTAGTGGATCAGTATGGATTAAGCAAATGAGTGATTTGAAATACGGGGGACATGAACAAAGCGTCCACACCTGTCTTTCTTGGCTGTCTCACTCCAAAAAAAGCAAGCTGTGGCGGCTCAAATGTCCTTCAAACCCAGTGTGAGGGATTGCAGAATTCATGCATGATATTGCTAATGCTGTACATTTGACAAGTGTGTACGAGATTTTAACTCACCATATCCATGGATGACACAGGCCCAATGCTGTTGACGTATATACCCACATCGACGATTGTTGGTTTCACTGGAAGTGCAGAAAAAAACGAGAGTGAATTAACCAGCAGTTATTGTCAGTGGGACGTGTGAGATTTATACATGCAATCCTTCTGTTTCGTCATTTGTCAGTGTTTTCCTCCTCTAACTGAAGATGGATGCGTGATATGGCCATGAAATCGAACACATAATCTAATACATGAAAAGCTTAAACCGTGGTTGTATCAGTCAGTGTCACTGAGACAGAAAAAAACAAAGTCTTCATTTCTGTTTTTTTTTTTCCTTCTCACGTGAAGCCAGAGCCATCCATCCATGCAGAGAGGAAAAGATTTGAAATCAGAAAAAAAAAAGCTCCACTGTGGTTTCTTGGAGCAGTTACTGCGTTACCATGGCAATTAATAGCATTTCCAGTCAGTATGTAGGATGTCGGTTAATTTTTTCTTGGCAACAGCACTTGGGGTTGGTTCTCAGAAGCACAAAATGGGGCTTCAGGAATACAGACTATCAAACCTTGAGACAAAGATTGGTCTTTTGTTTGCTTGATATCTGTAAATGTTACTCAATGCACACCAACACAGAGACACAAAAACACACACTCTCAAACAAGGGGGTGGATATTTCATTATCTCAAGATTAGATTTCCATTGTTGGGGTCACAACTCAATTTAAAATCGATTCTTGGTTCCAACCAATTCAGTGTTTGCCAACACGTTTCCAAACCTTTTCATCGGTTTATCTATAAAATGACTGGCGAGAAAGAGAGAGAGAGAAAAATCTAATTGATTCATTCACCAACAACCAGAATCAAAATGTGTAATCTGGCGCCGTCAAACGCAACATAAAGAGTAAACAAACATGATGGTCAAGCTAAATGTGGCTAGCTGTTAGCTGGTGCGTCCATTACGGTAAACCTTTTGGTTTTTCCTAGTCAGTTGAAATGTGTTTTTTTGTTGCCGCAAATCGACTAGTTGGTCCCGAATTTATGACTTTATGCTTCGCGTTTGCTGTTGTCGCCATGGTAATGTTTGTTGTACTTCCTGCGTGTGTCTTTTGTGTCGCCTCAGTTCAATGCTGGAAAAGCTAGCATATCTAACTGCTGATTCAGATGAGTCAGTTTTCATTGGGCAGAGGATGTAACCTGTTGGACTGAAATAAAATGTCAGCAGGGTGGGAGACCTGTGTTGTCTTGCAGTTTGTGTAAGACCCTCCAGCCGGCCGTCCATGATGGCATTCTCAGCCAGTGCCGCGTCTTGGATGTGGTTTCAATGTGTCAAAAAATAATTGGACACCTCAAAAAACATTTCCCCCCTTGCCTTCTTGTGCCTGCGGGATGTGCAGTGTCCAGTCCAAAAAAAAAGGACCGCAGCAGGTTATCTCTGGATCAAAAAGTTGCACATTTTTCCTTTAATGTACTTTTGCATGTTTTTACACTTAATGCCATAGCCTACTGAAACACTGCTGCTTTTTTTTTTTCACTGACCTTATTGGGCGCCAACTCAACCTCAATGTAGAAAGAGATTCCAACGATCTTAGAAACCAAAAAGCCTTATGTTGTGATATTCACTGAAATGGAACTAAATCAGGTGGATGGTGAGAAAAAAAGAAGATATGAGGTAATGGAAGAAAAACCACTAGCTGATCAGAGAAGGGGAAATAACCATTTTGCTGTTGTAATCTTTAGACTGTTTCACTATCAGCACTAGACTAGTTGGAACTTTGTTGTGACAAGCTGGGAGAAAGAGCGGAAATGATCCATGTTACTTTCTTTCCACTTGTTCTTTACGGTTCAATGACTCCTCAGACTTTATATATTCTTGAATTGCCAATGCATCCAGTCCCGTTATTTAGCGTTCACTGTGATGAGGATGTAAATTTTGCCAACTTGAAGAGCATGCTGGTGTGTTTGTGTTCACATCTGCATGTTTTGTCCCCAGGGACCCCTGCTGTGCCGGGCCACTGATGCAAACACTTTTGTTAGCAGAGGCCTGCTGGGAGGCGTCGATTCACTTCTAAAAAGCGTGTTCTGCTTCACCAACCAGACAATAAGGGACAAAAAGACAGATTCTTTTTTCTGAAATGATGACTTTGTCTACAATTCAGATCAGGCAATTGGGTGAGAGATTAAGGGATAAAACTACACCAAGTATCTTTGCAAGATTTAGGCCTATGAAAACCCAAACTGAAAAACTCGGGTGAGAACGCAGCAGGATATTCTCCGGAGAATTCAGCTTGAGCCAATAGGAGGGGGATGTTTATATCCTGTGACCGGTCCACAGAGATCGTAGTGGTCGCATGCATACAGTCCACAGTGTTTCTTGTCTTGTGTTCATTCCTGCCTCTCTCTGTGTTTCCCTCCAGTCTTGATCGCCCTAGTGTCGTTAGTCTCACCTGTGTCAGATTACACCATGTCCATTTAGTCTCAGTGTTCCTTCCTTCTTGTTGTCAGTTCATTCTGTCACAAGTACATTGAAAAAAACAAAGAGCAGAACTCACAAAAAACTATTTTATTCTAAACAAAGAGGCGAGGTGTTGTGCCAGTGCTTCAGTTCCACATTTCAATGGCTGCTTTAATGTCAGTCTGCCACAAGATGTCACTGTTCTTCCAGATGATGAAACTCAAAAATAGAAAGAAAAGTCCCAGAGGTGTCATAAGGCTTTATCAAACTTACTATCAAGAAAATGTCCAAACTGAAAAATCCACTAAAGCTCTAAAACACAAGGAGCCAAGAGGAATCAACGGGACCAGGGAACAACCGACGACTGACATGGACCAATGACTAACGATGGACCCAGGTGAGACTAACGACACAGGTGAAGACAGTGAGGGCAATCAAGAAACACTGAGGACAACTACAAAATACATCATGACACACTGAAGACTCAACTAGTAAACCATCAACACCAGGATAGGTAACTAACTAGGTAACAAAACAAGTAATACACTAACTAAACAAGAGGAAGCCATGACAGTTTTGTACCTTTTTTACACGTGTAAAAGCTAGACTTATAAATAAAGGTGAGGGGAGAAAATAATGGGCTTTCAGCTGCAGTCTTTTAAACAGTGGGCGATCTAACACCCTGCTGTGCCCGACCAATCAGAGACATTTAGCTCTGCAGGGGCTGCATGCCCTGTTGTCATGAGTCCCTGGACCTTTAGAGAGTACATAACCCCTTAGCAGGGTCTTTTTTGGGGGGTACAACGAACTACATTTTTACCCTGATGGATTTGGTCGAAACGCACTAAGTTCCTCCAAAAAAAAAGACCACAGTTCTGGGGGAAAGTTCCTCCAATCGAAAACGGGTCTAAAGAAACCATTTGCAAAGCAATACAGCCTGATTTGCAGAATCTTCCCAGGCAGCGTTTCCAATTCCTTGAAGAGAAGCCCCTGAACCCTTTTTAGTTCTGGGTTCCTTTGGTCGGAAAAAGGGGCTTTCGTCGGTATTTGAACAATGAGTAAGGTCTTTTACCTGCTTTTTGCAAAGTGGCTTGAATTGGTGCAATTATGTGCAAGTGAAGATTGAGACTTAAATATTGCTGATTCCACCCTCTCTTTCACAAGTGGGGAAAATCTGGTGATATCGACATTTTCAACTCCCAGATGGTGTTTTCTGTTGGCATCCTTCTGGTCAGTGGCTAGCATCTGAAACCTTATTTTCACAATTGGTTGGAACAAAATACGGGGATTCAAGCCCAAGAATAAGCACATAATCAAATTTTTAGTTGTCATATGGGGAAATCTGGCAATGAAGGCACACTGGGGCGATATTGACAATCGCTCAAATTACAGAAAAATGGACAAGGCATTGTTCAATGGTGTGAACTAGGGGATAGAGTATGTGCTAGCATGCACAAGGGGAACCAGCCAGTGAGCGCTCTCAACAAAAGACAAAAAACAGGTATGAACAATATCCACTCATTTGAGAATTATGTAGACTTGTCCAACTCATCTGCATGTTTTGGGATTTTGGGTCAGAAACGCCTGGAAGAAAACCTTCCGTGACAATAAAACCAAAAATTGAAATACCACCAGAAGGGGAAAGCATACTGTGTGTGTGTAAAAAAAAAAAAGAAAAAAAAAAGCTGATTCGTTGCAGCTTAGCAGGTCTGCAGCATGTAACATCCTGAAGGGAATTGTCCTTAATTTACACCACGGTGCGTAATCATGGCAGGCGTCGACGAACAGCATCTTTAAAAAGATGACATTTTTGACAGATTTTTTTTTTAGCGTGGTTGTTGTGCAGATGAACAAATAACACTACTCACTCAAGCTAGGTTCAATTTTTTTTTTTTTGTCTTTTGAACTAAAGGGGGGGGGTGGTCTTTGAAGAAACACAGCTGCCATAGAAGCTGAGCCGACCTGACATGCGTCCAAACAACACATGGCAGATTCATGATGCAAAGGTAATAATAGGCCTCCTGAAAGGAAAAAAAAAACCAAAATTTAGGATTTGTTTTTTTCACTTCTGAGTGTGTAACCCTCACCCTAAAGGACAGAATTAAACAAAAACTTTGAATCTAAATGTGAAGCAAACCAAACTATCTCCCAACCTTTCTGTCTATACATCCATTTAGTAGCCCACTTCCTGTGGAGGAGCCACGATCCACAGAGGCTAGATGAATCTTTCTCATCCTTATGTTGCTCATCATCCTCCTCCTCCTCGCCTTGGTTTTTAGAAAAGCATGACAGGCCCCATCTGTATTACCACATTACCCTCTGGGCCTCTGTTAAGGAGAAAAAGGCTTTTATGCCCTAGCTGGCATGACAAATGCATTACACATTGTCAGCCCTGCACACACGCACACACACACACACACTCAGGCATATCCCACATGACCATTCAACTCCCATATGCTCAACGTCCAAGACAGAGTGCAGGCCTCAGTGGGCTGTCAGACGCTATCCTGTATATCAGCCTCACATCTCTGAGGGCCTTCAGGCTGAATGCCTCTGAAACATATTGTTTGACATAAAGGCATATTGCAAGGTGACATTCCTGAGAACATTTGTAAAGGGGACATATTATGAAAAATCCACTTTGACAGAGACACATATTTGGGTAACCTGAGTGTCTACCGACCCACAAAATGTGAAATAAACCCATCCAGTCCTTTGTTTGTGGAGAAACACAGAGAAAAATGTGCCGTTTCAAATTTGCTCTCCTTATGACATCACAGTGGGATTCTGGTTAAAAAAAAAAAAATAAATCCCGTCCCCTCCCCTGATAGCTCCACCCATTGTATTTAAAGAGACACACACACCAAAACGGAGCGTTCTGAGAGAGCTGGTTTATACAGGGTCACAAACCTCCTCTGGTGCTTGATTCATGTTATAGTTTGACCAAAGCACAGCACAGATGTTTCATTTAGACCACTGTTTGAAAAGGTGGAAAAGGGGGGGAATATGTGGAATGGTATTGAACCTAAAATGTATTTTCACTAAGATGCAAACCAGAAAAGCGACTTTAAAACAACTCTCTTTTTAAAGACTTTTTAAGCTAAGCTCATAGTGGTATCCCACCTTATTTTACAATGTCAATTAAATTCAGCGTCTAATCGAATTAGCCCCAACATAATGCTGTATTTACACACATAGCCCAGGCTTTATGCCCCCTCACTTATGGGCATATCCTCTTTAGTGATTAATTAGCGCTAATCTCCCGACGTAAATGTAGCCTCTTATTCCCCAGACTGAATGAAAGAATGAGGAAATGAAACCGTGCTTCCGACTCTGTGAAGAGGGGACGAGACGGAGAGAAACTCCGCGCTCATTGACGAAAAAAAGTTGCTCCCGACCAGGTTGGTTTTCACAGACTCTGTTACCATAGTAACTGACTCACAGCTAAAGTTACCGCTCTTTCTCGGGTCTGAGTGACCTTCCTTAATGAAACATAACCCAGAATTCCCCTCAGCAGCCTCAGAGTTTGCACTAAAGCAGCTTTTTGAAATAGATCCCTGCTCTGCCTTTTAGGTTATGTTATCCTTTTTGAGATTTCATTATTTATTTCCTGTTTCCTGTTTCATTCTGTGTTACCTACCTCTCCTCTCTTGTCAGATCCTCCCCGTCCTGTCCTCCTGTGTTTCCCTCCATGTTTGATTGTCTGCCCTGCCCTGATTGTCTCCAGCTGTGTCTCCTTCCCCCTCCCCTTCACTTTAATATTTAGTCTGTGTCTCCCCTTCCTTCTGTGCCAGTTCGTCTTTACACCCAGTGTCAAACCTTCCAGGCTTCGTGTTTTGAATTTTTGGTATTTGATCTCTGCTGTTTCTGGATTTCGACTTAACTTGCTCCCTTTTTTTTTTGGATTTGTCTGCCAATGATTCTGTTTTGCTTCTTCTTTTTTTTTTTTTTTTTATATGTGTATAGACTTCACTCAGAGACTGTTTTGTGTGTGAGTCTAATCCCTTGTGGCTTTATGGTCATTACAATATCTGTAGTGAGACTGTTTGTAACCCATCTATTCCAAATGATGAAAGCACTTTGGCTCAGCTCCTGTTGTTTTAAATGTTAAATAAAGGGACATGACTTGACTTTAATCCAAATATAAAGGGGCTTCAATTTTTTATGTAGGCTAATGTTTGTCTGCGACCGACATTCAAGGGTTTCCATTTGTTTGTGTGAGACATGCACATGCTATGGGTCTATTTATCTGCTGGGTCAGTGATGTAAGGAGATCTGCAGGTGTGTCAGGAAGTCAAGTTGAGAAACCACATGGAGTACATTGACCGTATTACCCCCGAAAATCAGACACTTTTCAGCAGCAATCAGACTACACTTCAAGCTAGTACATCAAGAGTACAAATATACCCAAACCATTCTTTATGCATGCAATTAAGTACACTTTTCTTTTTCAATCCGGGGTTGCACAATAGCCCCTAATCATTAGCTCCATTATCGCAGCTCCACTTCCACACTGCAATGGCTCTGCACCACACACGTGTAGTCCATACAATTTGTTGATTCCAGAAAAAAATGTCACATCCGTTGAAGGCTCCAGGAAACTCACATAGAGCTCTATTGATTTACAGAAGCTCTCTCTGCAACATTGTATTAAATTGTATCAAGTTAATTTGTGATATGATTAACCTACTCGTGCAAAAATGTTAACTCAGCTCATCTAAACCCTCCTACAACCCTAGGATTTGTGTTACACCTGCCATAGAAAAATGATCTTTTAATGTATATTTCCGTTTTTTTTCATTGGTTACTATTATTAACTTCAGTCCTCACCATATAGCACATATTAATTGTGTTTCAATCATCCAATCCACTAAAAGACACCAAACAAGAGTCAACAGCAGAATAGGCTGGCAGAGAAGATTTCGCACGTTTTTCATGGGCGCAACCCACATACCCAGCTCTGCTGCTCATCCCACAAATGCATATTCCTTACAAATGTGGCACAATTTAAAAGGGAAATAAACAGGCTTTCCAACTGTATAAGATTGATTGCCATGAAGCATTGTTACAACAAATAAATAATCTACCAAACACACATTTCCTTACATTTTGTGTAATGTTTAAAATAAACACCTTTGGCCCAGTTTCCCTGCAATATCACCGATGTAAACAAAGACATACTAAATGCAAGTATCTTTGTTTACTAGTATTTGTCTATGAGTTGCTTCATGCTCTCATTAGTCTGTCACTGGACACTGACAGCAAGACAATTGGCATCAGCGCCCCAAATTTGTGAAAAAATGATGTAACAGGGAAAAATAGGGATATAGATAAAACTGCAAAAATGAAGGTACTTCTCAATCACACATTTTCTAACTCTATTCATATGAAGTGAAGACCTCTTTAACAAAGATAGGAAAAAAAAAAAAAACATGGCACGTAAAACTATTTCTGCCTCCAGAAAAAGTTTGAATAACTCAAACTGCGTTACTGCATGTGGGGACAGGCACCATCTGGTTTTTGGAAAGCAGTTGGAGCAATGGCTAAAAATGATTTTTCAAATGCTGTTTGACCCACATCTGTACATTTCAGTAGCTGCTAACTCCAAGGACATGCTGCATCAAGCCATATGCACAGCTATAAAAAAGGGAAATCAGCAGCAAACGCCCAACTTTTGGAAACATGGAATCCTTCATGGGTTCTGTTGAACTCTTCTTTCCAGAAAGGTTGTTTTATCCAACTGCCTTTTCAAAAATTGCCTATAATCATCTCCCCGTTGCTGATTGGCTTAGCCTAGCATTAAGAATGGAGGCAGAAAGAAAATGCCAATTTTCACAGCAATAAACCATTCCTTAAAATAAATGCACATCATTGTTTAGTCCACATTCTTTTGTGGGCTTTAAGCGTTTGCAGGGTATAAAAGCGGCATTCATGTGAAATCCTATTTATATGTCATTTCTCTAAGTAAAATCTTTCACAACACTCTCAGCTTTTCACAGCAATCCAATCCAGGAAGACGGGGAAAGGAAGAGAAATGTCTGCTTTCAGCATGCGAGCAGGTGGCGTACAGTGACTTTCAGTGCTTGATTACTAGAATCAGAATCCTGCTGCTTCAAAAAAAAAAAAAAGAAAGAAGAACACAACCGCTAAAATCGACCAAAACAGTTCTGTTCAAGGTAGAAGAGCCTGCAATACGCAGCACAACTTACACAACTGAGTGTAAAAGCGTAGTATTTCAAATTGTTGCATTATCAAAAATAGTATCAACATAGTTTAACTTGTCCCTTTCTTCTTTAGCAATACTTGGCTACCTTTTGAAATGATTTTTTTAAAGCATGTTTGCACCAAAATCCTCTGAATACCTACAGATAGTCTTGCAATGTTTGTTGGTATCCAGGAATCTTGCACCATCGCCTGTTGATCATGCAGTTTTATTAGTCCAAACATGATATTGACACTCATTTCATTGGACAGAGATAAAGGATAAATTTGGTAAAATGCAATTTGTGAATGCATGAAATAAAACCTGCAAGCCTCAATGAACAGACTTCTCCACCACACAAATATTGACTGCCTCTGCATTTGTGTTTGTGCATGTAGGTGTATGAGTATCTGAGAGAGAGAGCACATACTGTACTGTACCAGATTAGATACAGCTCTCTGAATCCAATATAAAAGATCTGGGCAGGGGAAGGTGTTCGTCCTGTCTCTGAGGTTTAATGAGAACTAAGCGAAGTGAAAGGTCTCACAGTTTATGAATTGCCACCAGGCAATCACACAGCTTACACCAAGCAATAACCCGGCACAATAGGGGGGGGGGTGGGGGTTGGGGTTGTTCCAAACTAACACACGTATGCACACCATGCGGAGGGCATTTTTGTAAATGATCTCTCAGTTCAATTTCCTTTTATGCTTCAGTATAATGAAATCACCACCACAAGCTCTTATTCCTGCTTTTACTCGCAGATGAGTGGCGTATTGTACTTTTATTTTTTTTAAATGTACTGAATTGAAAGTCAACGTGACTCACAGATTTAATGAGGGCGTTCAAAACTATTGAAGATTATGGTCAAAATGGATGAAAATGAAAAGCCTGCTAACGATGCGCTAATCCCAGGATACTGTCTAAGAATAATGAAGGACTGTATCATTTAATGATGGTGAGTTGAACTGTATGTCTGCCATGACAGAAGTTGAAACTATATGGGTGACAAGACATAATACTGAGGGTCTTAATCACACCCTAAGCTTCAATCATTGGGTGCTGGTCGAATTTAAACTACTTCCTCAAATTTAGAACTGGTGAGGCTTTCCTGTCTTTTTAACGCCAAATATTTTATGGTCGTTGTATAAAATGAATTCAACTCCATGAATCTAATATTTTAATGGTAAATAAACATTCCTTAAGACTAAACGGTTAGTCATTCCAGGCGTAGTGCAGAGAACTGCAGTGAAAGGGTTACATCATTTCTGTTTTAAAAAACATTTTTCACTAAATGAACATAAAATGTAACTATTCATGTCAGTGTTTTTGGTTTGATTTGAACATTTTACAATTTCAAAAAACATACCCATTGTATCCAAAAGCAATGTTACCACCAGAGACCAAGCAAAAAAAAAAAGTCTCCTCACCCTTCAACGCAACCGATTCCCTGGCTAACCAACACTTTCACTGGAGTGGAGTAGTCATGGGAAACACAGATGGAAATCGATTAAATGGTTAGACCTCACAGGGGTGGGGAATGTGTCAGCCATGATCCAGTCCCAGCTTGGTCTTATTACCACCTACTGCACTACACTTTGGTATCAGCCAGCCTCTCTAAAGCCCTACATGATTGCTTGGCCATTCCTTTGTGGACTGTCATTACCTTGGGAATGTAGAAGGAATGAAAGCTGAAACAAACACTTAAAGAGAATTAAAAATCATGTTTGTGGTCAGGACCTGCTCCCTGTCTCCTTGGTTAATGTGTGTATATTTATAGAAAAAGGAACAGGAAACTGCCTACACTTGTACATATTTCTGCAGGCATTGAACTTGGCAGGTAGCTCCATATTTTCAGCATTAAGGAGGTGGTACTGTTTTGCAAAAACAAACTATTAATTTGCTATTTTTATGCTGTCATATTATGGATAAGAGTCTGTTATTGTGGGCACATTGCCTGTCAACACACGGGCGGGCATCTCCATTTTTGATATGTGTCCAACATGAGATGATGACACATGACATGAATACCCATGACGGCTCATTACATGAGCGGTATGTCAAGATGGACAATGAATCCAGGCGCGTCTCACCCGTGGGTGTTGTGGGTGTTGCGACACCATTTCACTGAAATGTATTTTCATCCCCCACACTTTTTACCAGTGGAGTCATCGATGAAAACCTATTGGTCAAGTAAGATTTATTAAGTGACAATTAAGCCAATCATAGCTGTTCGATTGCAGTTGAAGCACGGTAAAGTTACGTGCGTTTAATCCTCCTGTCACTCATCACTGGCTGAGTCAGAGCTCAGAGCTAACAAATGAAATACATGCAACATGTAGCATCCTTCTGAAAGAGAGTTAGTCACCCTAACAGATGTTTTTAAGATAAATCCACCTCACAAAACGTGTAACATTTTCTCCTCTTGGTTGTTCTTTTAGCTGTATTTATTTACTCCCGTAACTTTACGATGTAGCGAAAGGCAATAAGAAAAGCAAAATAAAAGCATCACAAAGAGCAGTTTTTAGAGCTAACTGGGTTACTCACAATGGATGTTCATAAAGTTAGTGTCTATTTATAATCTTTTGTAACTTTGTCTTGTTTTATGATGTGTCAGCTAACATTAGTTATTGGACATTAAATGAAACAGAATGTGTTGATTTGCTAGAGGGTGGTAATATACTAGCATTAGAATACCCACACTTTTTAAAAATCGCTGCTCCACCCCTGAATGAATCCACCATTTGCAGCTTGTTTTAAAAAAATGTAAAGAAGTATATTTGGGCGCTGCTTGTCAACAGGCAAGGCAGGCAACTGCTTGGGGGGGGCAGGCAAGTAGGGGGCCACCAAGGGTTGACAGACTTCAAACCACAGCAGTGGCTCAAAATGTGCACATTTTTGCAATGACAGTAGGACACCTCCCAAAGGGGGCCCCATATGACAACACTGCCTCTCGTTGCCCGGCTAAGCGTGGCATGCATTATCAAGGAAGTGATAATAGTCAGCGAAGGAAAATGAAGAGGAATGATCTATCTGGGAGTGAAAAAAGAAAAGAGAGGAGGAAGATGAGTAATCGTCCGGAGACTGGTAGACGTAATGGGGATGAATGCTGGTTAGAGGGGCCCCCAATTAATCTTTGCCTGGGGCACCAACAGACTCTAGAATCGCCATTGACTGCATCCCAAATGAGCCAAATTGCATATGAGTAAATGAACAAATTGTGGAAGTTGTCTTGCATTGCACTACATTATTGTGGTGGTCAGAAAACAACTAGTTGCAGTCAACATTTATCTCATCCATACACCTTTTGGAGGTCAGCACCTTGGTGCTTGTTCAATTAGTAATCGTTTAAATCAAACTGGTGTATAATAGGGTTTACTGCACCTCCTATAAACTTCAGTCTGATTTTGAAAAGTACTGCTTTATATTCCTTTTTCTGGCACTAGAACTGTGCAAAATCTGATAAAGCCTCAAGTGGTGTCCCTTGCATGCACTTGTGTACATTATCCTCTATAAATAAATCTAACCCTGATCCGAATGTTCAACTGCAACACAACCTTCTGTGCAGTGCAAAAAACAAAAAAGGGCTTTAATTTAATAACAGCAGAACACGTATGACCTATGACCTCAGCGTCTGGGACAATTTGCATTATGTCTAAATGCTACATCCATTTCTAGTGTCTATATTGAATCTGAAACAGACTTAGTTGGGCACGCTAAATAAACATCTTTTGAATTTCATACAAGCAACCTGGAGTGTTAAACAAAGGAAAACAGTGTTAATCCTTAGACACACAAATACACACAGATGCAGACCCACACATACAGCAAAATAGACATTTGCATCATCGAGCTTATAAAAGGTGACTCCATCCACTAGCTTCTGTGTGTGCTTCAAAGGCTGTGCATCCATTAGTGCCAGCTGCATCCATTTGTGTGTGTGTGTGTGTGTGTAGCCCCTACATATTCGTCCCACAGGTGATTGTCGGCTCACCTAACCTGGTCAGCTCAGTTGTGAGAAGAAGCATTTTGCCAAGACTTAAACTTCCCTTCATCTAATGAAATGTCACTGGACCTGAAATATTGAGGAGGCCCAGCTGAGAGTGTGAGGTGTCGCCGCTGTGCACAAATGTCAGCTCTTTGAGGTTCAAGGAGAGGGGTGGGCCTGCAAAGGGAGCGAGTTAGCGTCAAAGTCACAAAGGTTTTGAGCCAGGCGAGCAAAGAGCATCTTTTGAGGTCCACAAGAAAAAAATGTGAAAGCTCTCAGTGTTTCTTCTTTTTTACAAAAAGCATCAGGCGTAGGATTACGTCTCAGTGGATCACAGAGTCAAGTTATCCTCTATTCCATCTGGTAGTGGGTGTGAAGTCTTCCCTTTGAGGAGGAAGTCGTGAATCAGAATTGAAGAGTTATCATATCAACATTGTAAGTATACTTATTTTTGGAGAGTCATACTACAGCTTAAAAAATATGATAGTTACACGATAACAATTTCTTGCTGCTGAGGTCCTAGCAGGCCGTGCATCCAGGGACGTCGGGTGGTAGTAGTGCCAGACAACATCGCTAAAGGTTGGGGAGCTCCGTCAACTCTAGATGTAAATAACATGTTTCTCTGTGAGTCGTAAATTGAGGAGCCGACTAACTCAATCCTTAGTTCCTGCCATATCCAACAAAAAGAGTGCAACATACCTTTGGGTATGGGTCCTTTATGAAACAATATTTCAAGAAAACATTGGTGTTAGATCACATTAGTGTTGTAGTCAAGACCACACCAACCAAGACCAAGACATCCTGAGGCCAGGGTGCACCGAGACAAGACCAATACATTTAGGGATCGAGACCAAGACCAAGGTAGGGCGAGACTGAGACGATACCAAGACATTTATGGATCGAGACCAAGACAAGACCAAGGTAGGGCGAGACTGAGACAAAACCAAGACATTTAGGGATCGAGACCAAGACAAGACCAAGGTAGGGCGAGACTGAGACAAAACCAAGTCATTTAGGGATCGAGACCAAGACCAAGACCAAGGTAGGGCGAGACTGAGACAAAACCAAGACATTTAGGGATCCAGACCAAGACAAGACCAAGACCAAGAAAAAATATCCATGAATATGTAAAGAGAGCGAGTGTTATATCTCTTCATTTACATGCAAGGCAAACACTTCCTTGTTCTATCTCTGGCACTGGGTCTGAGCCTTGTCACTAAGATTCCTCAAATCTGAGATCCTCTGGTTTTATGCTTTAATAAAACAAAGCTTACGTCTAAATCTTTTATCAAACAAGGGGCTGCTAAGTATAATGTACGAGGATATGAGTAGAATTCACTGAAACCAAATGCTGCGGTGCCTAAATCCCATCCTCCGCTCTCATACTTCCAGCGGAGTAATTGAATGTGACAAGACTTCAAGAAACAAAATATATGAGGATTTTAATATAGGATGCAAAGTGGGTCAGACTTTCCACTTGTACTCCAAATGTGGACTACAAATACTCAACATCCAGCCATTCATAGTAAGTGGGGGGGAGGGTTTAGAGGGTAAAAGTAAAGGATCATGTAGAGACAGAAGAGCGAGGTGACTGAATGAGAGAGGTTGAAAAGAAACAGATGGAAAAACAAGGCGGGAGAGAGAGAGAGAGAGAGAGAGACAGACAGAGCAAGGCGATGATGTCTGAGCAGGTTTCTATTTCTGACACACACAGCTGGCTTTTATCAAATCAAAAAGGTCTTCTCTTTAGCGACACAATCGCACATCTTAATAATGCACACATCATTTGTGTGTTTAAGCATGGGTGAGGCAAAGCCAAACAAAAAAACCCCAAAATCTTATAAATAAACAAAAGCGATGAACAAATATAGATGCGGGGAACAACTTCAAACAGTAACTGCGTTTTGGCTACAGTAACACACACACACAAACAACACAATCATCGCCTATTGATATGCACACACAGTCGTTCCTTTTTTTTTTCACTCCGCAGACTTAATTGTCGGCGCCAGACAAAGGGGACAATATTGGTAGATATGATTGCGTGCGACCCGGTCTGTCAGCGTAGATCAATAGTGTGTTAGCGGTGGACAATTACAGAGTTCAGTCAGTGTCCTTTGCTGCGATCACACACACACGAGCTGCAGCTGGATTAGCAACCGAGCTATATTGAAAAGCTGTCGGGGAGGGTTCTAATCAGAGGGAAAATGAGTGCATCATTGAGGACATATTACTCCAAAGAAAATCAGAAGTTCTTGTTTTTAAATCGGACATCTTTTATCCCTTTTTTTACATGTTTTTTTTCATGTATTTAAAGGGGACATATTATGAAAAATCCACTTTTACTTTTTGAACATGTATTTGTGTAACCTGAGTGTCTACTGACCCACAAAATGTAAAATAAATCCATTCCAGTCCTTTGTTTGTGGTCTGTAAAAGTCTTACAACACAGAGCAAAATGCTCCGTTTCTAATGTGCTCTCCTTGTGATGTCACAGTGGGATTCTGGTAAAAAAGTCACTCCACCCCCAGCCTAGAACAAAACTTCTGTGCACGTCGGCCATTTTTATTGTCGCTACAGACATTGCATTTAAAGAGACACACACACCAAAACGGAGCGTTCTGAGGGAGCTGGTTTATACAGGGTCACAAACCTCCTCTGGTGCTTGATTCATGTTATATTTTGACCAAAGCACAGCACAGATGTTTCATTTAGACCACAGGGGGACTGTTTGAAAAGGTGGAAAAGGGGGAGAATATGTCCTCTTTAAGTTCAAATAGCTTAATGACATGTTTTTGTATGCTTGGCTGCTAAGAAATAGTTTCTCTTGCAATCAGCACTGGGAATCCTTCCATAAGATTTTCAGCGTTGTCTCTTCCAGTTGGACAGAGTTTGGTGTCTATTGCTGATAATATTCACTTTCCAGATCTCCTTTAATGGTTTCATAACTGACAGACTTTTCTGTTTAGATGCCCCAAAATGTATTTAAGTCTACAATTCATATAGCAGATGCTTTCATCCAAAGCGACATACATGACAAGACAGAATAGCACAACATCCACAGCTGTTCTTGAAAGTTCTAATCCACGTCAAAACCATCCCGAAATCGTCATTATCAGATAAAACTATCGTCATCGTCATCACTATCGTCATCAATAATATAAAGTGTGTAGGTATTCATAAAAGAGTTGGGTCTTTAGCTTTTTCTTAAAGGTGCAAAGGGCCTCGCAGATGGAATGGAGTTTGATTTCACCACCAGGGGGCGACAGAGGAGAAGAGTCTAGTTAGAGACTTAGGGCCATGTTGTGAAGGTTGGATCATTATTTTTGATTTTGTCTCATTCTTCCCTGGCGTTGCTTGTTTCCCTTGTGTGCTTCTTTATTTTAACGTTTCCTAGTTGAACCTTTACTGTTTCCTCTTTTATTTTGTCATTTCATATCCTTGTGTTTCTCTATGTCATAGTGTGTCATTTTCTGTTAATAATCCTGAGTTTATTTCCAGTGTTTGCTGATGTATTTTATAGTTCTTCACCCAGTGTTTCATGTCTAGTTGTACCTCCTGCCCTCATCAGTTTCACCTGTCTTGTTTGTCACACCTGGGTTCAATCACCCCATGTCTAGTTAAGCTCTGAGTTCATTCCCTTCTGTGTCAGTTTGTCATATGTCAAAACCTTTGCTGTGTCTCCTCGTCAATCTCGCCATGGGTTTTTTTTTTTATGTGTGTGGAGGCTAACGATGTAAAGCCACAGCATCTTTCTCGCAGTAGTGATGACCATTAGTAAATAAACTTCTATTCATACAAGTTAGTCTTAATGAGGCAGTATCATCGTTGGAGAGCATGGAATGGTTAGACCTAGAATATCAAACAAAGAAGACCTCTACTCACAGGATGTTGATTTTTCACTGATATTTATGGTCTTGGTCTTGTCTTGGTCTTGCCCTGCCTTTGGTCATGTTCTTGACTTGTTCTCGCTCCCTAAATGACTAGGTTTTGTCTCGGTCTCGCCCTACCTTGGTCTTGGTTTTGTCTCAGTCTCGCCCTACCTTGGTCTTGGTCTCAATCCCGAAATGACTTGGTCTTGTCTCAGTCTCGCCCTACCTTGGTCTTGGTCTTGGTCTCGATCCCTAAATGTCTTGGTCTTGTCTTGGTCTCGCCCTACCTTGGTCTTGGTCTTGTCTTGGTCTCGATCCCCAAATTACTTGGCTTTGTCTCAGTCTCGCCCTACCTTGGTCTTGGTCTCAATCCCGAAATGACTTGGTCTTGTCTCAGTCTCGCCCTACCTTGGTCTTGGTCTCGATCCCTAAATGACTTGGTCTTGTCTCAGTCTCGCCCTACCTTTGGTCTTGGTCTTGACTTGGTCTTGCTCCCTAAATGTCTTGGTCTTGTCTTTGTCTCTGAGCACTCTGGTCCCGGTTAATATGTTCCTGACTACAACACCAGTAAATCTATGAATTGAAATAAATCTGCTGGTGACGCTGCGACAATTGAAGACCAAATCCCTTTCCCAGTCCAGCAAAGATCCTCTGTTCTGAGCAACAGGCCAAGTGAGTGTAACCTCCCATCACCCCAAAAGAAAGGCACCAAATACTTTATTTATGTAATTTATGTGCATTCCTTTTATTTCAGCAGAGCATGAAAGTCTTTTACGCCTTTGATCTTATTGTTCAACCCCCCCCCCCCCCCCCATCCCCCCATCCCCCAAGGAGCTGGAGATTGGGCCACCACCCCTAACAAAAAAACCTGGGGGAAACACTGAGGGGCTTTATAACAAGTTTGCCAGAAAAGAGTGCGTAGTTGAGAAACCACACCACTCTTTGGTCCTTGTTGTTCAGTTGGACTGTGTTGCTACGTATGACACATTTTTTCAGAAGCTGTGATTGGTTGATCCAACAAAATGGAGAAAAAAAAGTCAAACATAGAATCTAGTCGGACATTGTGTAATTATGAACACTATGAAATTAGCATCTGTGTGATACTATGTTACACTTACTTTAAAAGTATACAGCCTACAAGATGTTTGAAATCACATGCTCACTTGTGCAGCAGCCTCTTCACATGCTGATCGTTATATCAGCATGTGAAGAGCTTTAATTAGTGATTGGATGCACCTCTGGAGGTAACCACATGTAGAGATGCTCAACATGCATGTCTCACTTTGTACTGAAAACAGATTGAAATGTCTGCACTAATAGTTTAAGTCTGTTTGGCCTGACTATGAGTCAATAATTATAATAATATTATAATAATATTCTTCATGAAGTGTTTGCAGAACATTTCTTAATTTTCTCCTCAGCTTTAAGAAACTCTTCTTCCTGTTAGAAGTCCTCCTCACAGTTTGACACATTAGGAGCTCTCTTAAGGACTAAGACGCTTTGTGAATAACTTTCATCTTTACGAGGATCTCGTTTTAACTTTGAGGGGGAAATTCTTAGAAAATGTCCTGATTCTAAGAATTTTCTCAGACTGTTTGCCACTAGTAAGGTAGTTGCTAGCACATTGTAAATAGTACCACTGCAATCCTTATCCTTGAAAATGTAGGATTAGCCAAAATCAAGACCCTCGGTGTTCTCGAACTTAAGCTACCTGGTGGCGGCTATTTTGAAAATTGCTGTACGATGGCCCCTATAGCCAAAAATCTTCCTTAGGGCATGTTCTATGCCAAGTTTCATGCTTTTATGATCAAAAGCACAATTCTTTCACATATCTGCTGAACTACAAGGAATAAAGCAAAAACTTTAAAAATCTTGTTTTGTAAAAAATCCACTTTATTGAGCTAAGTATGTGAGGTCTCTGTTACTTAGCCGCATGCCTTTTAAGGTCGCCCTGAAGTCATTATCTCCACGCTGTTGGACACTTACAGTCCTTTGTAATTTGTGAAAGAACTGGTGTATTTTTAGATCGCAGCTCAGATCCAATTAATTGAACCCCTTAAATCATCTGAACTCTACATGCGCGTGGCTGCAGAGACCTCCCAGCATGCAAAGCTCTCCGTTCTAGCCAGTTTTGTCCTCAATTCCCTGTTGAGCACGCTGATACACTCACCCCACACACACACACACACACACACACACACACAGGGACGTCCTCACGCTGTACATGGGGACTGCACAGATCGCGGACAGTGATCACACTCCTCAGCCAAAAGGAAAGTGACACAATAGGGACACAAAGGCATTTCATCTTCATCCGAGGCGAGCCGCTTGTTTATCGGTTGAGGTTGACGCTCAACACTTGTTCATCCTCTGGGGAAATGTGTGTCGCTTTTCTCACAAGTGGACCAGTTCCCCACTTTATATGAAAATTAGACTCACTGCTGACGCTACAAGACGAGTGGAGGAGACAGGGGGGGAAAAAAGGAAAAAGGAACTTTTGTGGATTAGAAAAATAATTCTGAACAAGCTTTTTTTTGATGAGCACAATTATAGAAAATATGGTCACTAATCAGAGGATGGTTGCTAGATGACAAGGATAGCATGTGCAGATGTGCCGTCAAAAAATAATCGGACAAACACTGTTCTAAAAATGTTACAGAATGTAGTTAAAAAATCGTCTGTTTGGAGGTATTAGCAGCTTAGATTGGAGGTATAATGGGGGCTCTGAATCTGGTTTATGTCCTCTTCAATATCAGTCTCTGAGACCAAAATAATGTCACTGTCAGCGCACCGCCCACCCCTCCCTCAGAGTGCGACTGAGTGCAGCCATTTGTAGGACTTATCTCCATCCTGGTATGCAACCCCGGGGTTCATTCTGTTCTTAAATCTTTGAATCATTTCAGACCAAACAAAGTTTTTTAAAAATTTTTTTACAGTTTGCAAAGTCTGATGGTTCAAAACCCCTGGTCTCCAACTGGTTTACAGCCGCCCCCCTTTGTAGGTGTAGGTGTGTGTGTTAAGAGACTGACTTTGATTTTTTTTGTCAAACTCCTCGGTGTATGTTATGAAAGAGCCACACTGCGCCGACTTCAATCACCGGCTGCCCATGTGAGTCGTCTTGTTTTTTATGTGAGTGTGTGTGTGCGAAACGATGAGCTGATTTTACAACGACTTAAATGTCCCAGATCTGTCTTTGACTCAGCGTCATCCTCTTGGATGTGTTCATCTGTGTGTGTGTGTGTGTGTGTGTGTGTTTGGCTACCTCTCCTAACCTGCAGACATTAACATTTCATGGACGATGCCGAGGTTTGTCGGCGAAATCAAATCAAACTTTCATCCTTAATTGTGTAAGCGGGGCTGGAGGGAGTTTCCACATCAGCGAGGTGAACCAACTCGAGCTAGGCACTAGTCGGGGTAAAAAAAACAGACAAACATTTTATTCCCATGACTGTGCTATTGGCTGTCACCTTATTGGTCATTTCAGATCTCTAGCGAAACATTCTTTGAACTCTCTACTTCCATCGATGGATCCAGTAGATGTCGCCCTCGAGCACCAGCATGAAACCAAAACAAACTTTGGCGTTTTGACACCTCCGCTCTCCTCCAGCCAAACTCCTCCAACCCCACTTCCCCTCCAATTTGGACTAAGGAATTACAAAATGGAATGCACCATAATTAAGCAGCATTAAGCGCCAAATGGCCGACATAACAGGCTCAAGGCGCAAAATGCCTGTGGCCTGCATTGTTGTGTTAGCAGGCTAATGTTAGCGCTCTGTAGTTAGCTCGTAGCTTCACAGAATGGCTGTGATCTGAAACGCTTGCAAAAAGGATCCGGCCGTACCATCCTACTTTTTTTTTTTGGCTACCCTTCTGTTGGGGTGCTGAGCGTACCAATCGGACCCTGAATCATGAACCATGAGTCATCTATTCCGTTCTTACAGCGGTAATGAAGGACTAAACACAAAACCTGCCATTTTTTAAATATCCTGTGGATTTCCAAAGAGCCATTCAGGCGTTTTTTTTTTGTGTTTTTTTTCCACTAATATCGTAGCACTGCCCAATGGATGACCTCGTCGGAGGTGTAGAACTCAGTTGCCCTTTGTTTACTGAGTCGCATTCTTCTTCTTCATTGAATTTATTAGCAGGCTACACTGTGTTGAGCTTGTATGATGTCACGCTTTAGACATAGCTGACGCAGTTATTGCTATCTGGCTCACACTCTGCTTACAGAATAAGGGTACGGCTGGCTGTGGAAACTGAAGCAAGATCAGGGTTGACCGTACCAAAGCGTACCAAACTAACCTGAAACCTGACAAGGCAAAAAGGACCAATCAGCATTAAGCAGCCCATTCATGTGATGCTCTGTATGCATTTGGGAGCAATCTGGATGTTCAGTGTTTTGTGCAGGGACTCTAAGGTCAAGATACTGAGGGGGCGGAGCTGGGATTGATCCTCCAACCTTGTGATTGAGAAACTACAGACTCTCCCAAATATTCTGTATCTTCCAAAGTTTGGGGAAGAAAGACTGCTGCAGGCTCATTTTTTCAGATATAACTTCGTAGCCTTTTTTTTTTTGTGCTCACAATGAATAGATGAACATGAACCCCAGCATGGGGGGAGAGGGGGGCGACATGTGACAGTACACTGCCAGAAACAAGACAGCAGGCAATCAAAACAACTGAAAAATTAATCGTCACACATGCTTTTATTCAAAATGTGGAGTAGAGCAATTCCCCAATGATTCCCACATAAAAGGTCGACTAGTCGTCTGATTGTGCGTCATGGCATGTTACCGATTGTAAACACTGCATCTCAGTCAGGGCAGCGTCGGGCTGATTTGATGCTTTCTGTCAGACAAAGAGGCGTACAGCATCGTAAAGAATCCCACTGACTCTCGCTCCCCGAGTCCAACAACCTTCCATGTTTATCACACTGCTTTAATTCTCTTTAAAAGCAGTGATAATAAAATGAACTTTTGCTAATGAGTACCACTGAGAACCTTTTTCCAATCATTCATTGGCTCAAGCTAGTTACCATTTGAATAGCTGCCAGCCTTCCTGCCTCTCTGAAGAGTACTCCTTGTCTCTGCAATCAAGGCTGGAGTTCTATTGTGTTGCAGAAATGATGGCGGTTGCAAATCAAAAAAAAAGATTTTTTTAATCAAGACGAGGTCAAATCAACATGTTCTGAATGGACTTACTGAGATGTGAGAAGTGAATATGAACCAATTTTCTAGAGTGTTGCAGTAGATTAAAAAAAAAAACCACAAAGCCAGGTCCATGCACCAACTTTTAGATATTCTGGTACCACTTTTTGGTTTCCCTCCCCAACTTTAACTCTCTCTTTCTACAGCCTATTGGTCTCATTATGTCTGAATTCTTCCCTTTTTGGCCATCAAACATCTACAGGAAGTCCCCTGCCGCACAATTACCAATAAAGACTGGAAGGTGTTTTTTTCTTTTAGAATACCAGATAAAAGCTTGTTTCGCACATTAGGTGCACTACACATTTGGCTTAAATGGAAACCATGAGCGCATATGTATCCAGATATTTTAATGTTCCAGTGAAGAAAAAATAAATTCTGGTTGTTTTCTCCAGATCAACTTATTTTTCTTGTTATTCTCTGGAAAACAAAACTGTTTTTTTTTTATTTTACATCATTACAACATATTAGTTTACTTCCATGTCTTGATAATGGGATAACTTTCTGGCAATCTAATAGGCTGCTCAAGGGGACATGCTATGCTGCCATTGTCGACACTAAGCTAACTTAAAGACTCGTCCAATCAGGAGAGACTTGTGAGTACAGGAAATGATTTATCACAATGGATAACGTGGGAATGTGACTTGACAGAAAGACTTAAGGCGCTTGGACTCTGGGGGGGGGGGGGGGGGGGGTTGGTCGATGTGTTTTGGAGGGTGACAATTTTGAGTGTCAATAGAATCATTCAGTTGTCAATTCATTGGAAACATGAAGAAAACATGACAAAATTCGCCATGAAATCATGAAAACGAGAGTTACATCTGTAACTACGGTTCTATGAATTCTGGATGACCGCCAGAGGCAGTTCGATCCGAGACATAATTGACTTGTATGCTACAATTTGGCCCCCTGGCCGTGATAATTAATGGAATGCGGCCCTTGCTGTGACCAAAGTTGCCCATCGCTGACCTAGAGGGATAGCTTTTATCACATTTGTGCCAAAAGTAATGAGTAGTCCGTGTTCAGACTTGTAAAGTTGACCATGTTTTCACTGCTCGGCATTCACCCCTTTCCCATTTTCTAACTTGCTAAGTTGTTATCAAGGTCGACCAGAGGAAGGTCCAATAGTAACGAACTGTGATTGGTTCCTTTCTGATCTTAACTTGTTACTTTAATGTTAAATTTACTCATTCATTGACCTCAGAAGTAAAGCCGCTGTTGGTAACTGCTGTGTTCAGGCTTTGACCATCAGATGCTATGCCTTATGCAAAACGGGAGGGTCTGACCTCCGGGAATATAGTTCTTGACTTCTAAACTTGATTTTTATTTAATTTTTGGCATATTGCCACCTACCATACCATAATGGAGTCGGTCAATAAATCAGTTCCCCATCGGAGGACAGTATTCCAATTAAATGCCCTGGTTGAGCTCTAACTGTAGCTACTAGCAAGTGATTTGAGAAAGGCCTGAATTTAGGGAATGTCCATAAAAAGATAGAATCTTGGTTTGAAATCAAATGCAACATTTGTGCCCAAAAAAATGGGAACTAAAACAAGCAAATAAATGATTTACTCTACGAGCTACCTCTGGAGAAACATCCCATATCCAGTGATGCAGCGTCGCCAGTTTCAGCACCATGGACAGCTCCGCGCCCAGCCAATCAGAACCACGGACAGCGCCAGTGACACCAACTCCACTGCCAAAGTTTCAACGCCATTTACAGCACACAATCTTTACACTCAATCTCATTTTTAAAATGTCATCTTACCCCCTATATCCGGTCGTAGGTTCTTGTCGTACTCCTTGAGTAAGTTGTTCAGGATGAGCGTGGCGTCCTCCTGGTGCGACCTGGGGACCAGCATTTGATTGACAGTGGCATGGTGGTGATCTTCATCGTCGGCGCCATATTCCAGTAGATCACAACTGAAAGGTGTAATAAAGGAGGGGGGGGGGGGGGGGGTTGGGTTGTTTACCCTGAAATGACACCCTGGATCACCCTAAAAAAACAACTGTGTGATGGTAACTTTTGCCGCACTGCAAAGCATTAGACGTAAACTCTCTTTTGAGGTTTATCCATCTTGTAAATGATAATCAGTCTGTATTCAGTCATAGCAGTAAATGGTTGCGCTTATTTTTTTCTGTGTGCTCCTGTGAGCGCGTGTGTTTTTGTGCGTGCCTGTGTGTGTGTGTGTGTACGCGCGCGCCCGGGGAAAGCCCCTTTCGGAAAAATAAATAAATAAATAATAAAAAAAAAAAGCACCATGCATTATCAGCCGGACTCATTCACAGAAAATGATGCGCAGTTGTCCTTAAAATCATCCATCAGTCACCTGTGAACTTTTAAAACACCTCTCATGGTCACGAGCATGCAAAATAAGAAGGTGCACGTTAGACTCACCTTGCACCTTGATCAAGAAGAAGTATGAAGAAGATGATCGCAAACTTGATTGTCATTTTCCCATCCATGAATCACCCCCCCCACCGATCACTAAAAATTGATGGCTGGAGATCCAGGAGTTTTTCTTTTTCCCTGCTGCGTTAAGTGGCAGTACAGTAGGTGTGCGACCATCAATGCGTTCGCCGAACTTCCCTCATCCGCCCACACACTTACTTCTTGCGTGTCATCTGCGACCACACACACACACACACACACGCACACGCACACACACACAAACAGTGGTCTTTTCCCACACCCCCGCCCCCACCGGTCCACTGAGCTCGTCGAAGGGGGGGGATCCTCCGGGACGCACCCCGACGATCAATCAAGTCTGATCAGTCCAAGCGGCGCGGGAGTCGAAGCGACTTGATTCAGTGGCACCCTCCTCTCTCTCTCTCTCTCTCTCTCTCTCTCTCTCTCTCTCTCTCTCTCTCTCTCTCTCTCTCTCTCTCTCTCAAACGTCTTGTGTGGGCACCACAGTGGTGGGGTGACGCTGTCTGCTGCTGCTGCTGAACCTTTTAGAAGATGAACATCTTTCATGACTCATACACCATGTACGCGCTACATCGATACCTGGATCACAACTGCATGAGTGGAAAACAAAAATGCATCTTTACTAGTAGACGCAGGCTACGTCATTTTTTCTTCTTCTCTTTATCCGCTTCTGCTCTTTAGAACCTCCGTTTTCATGTTTTTTTTGGTGCCGTCTCAATAATTCAGGCAAATGAACTATGATGAAACAGATCTTGAAATATGAAGGAACCAAGACTTCACTAAACTCCAGAATTCCCATTTCCCCTGATAGTTACACGTTCCCCAAATATTCTATTACCACGCAGCTTATTAGACCGCATGAAGTCAGACATGCACAACAGTTTCAGTGAGGTGTACTTGAATTTCATTGTGATGTTTGCCCCACTCGAAGTCACATCAAGGCTTCTTGTCCACAACATCACAGCGAACTCTCCCTCTGAACTTAAAAAAAAAGAAGTCTCGGCTCGTTCAGCTTTCAACTCGTGAGGCATCAGAGGCGTCACCGCCCCCTGGTGGCTGAACACGCCGAAACGCTGCAACCACTGCAACTGATGAACAACCGTCTTCAGCTTGCATTTGCTGATTATTAATTTTTTAAAAAATCCTCCAATGAGACGTTCATGACTCCTTTTGCTTAAATATAACCCTACTTTAGAGGTCAGTCCCATCAATACAATCTGAGGGTTGTAAGATGGTTGTGATTCACTGACAAAGGTTTTCAGATGCAAACATTTTGGGACAGCCTTTTCTTAGGTTATCTGTCCCCAAAACAATAATGTATTTTCGGACATGATCTAATGTGTTCCAAAGGGTTTAAATTGAACCTTAAAGTTACAGAAGTCACTCTGATAAGTGTAAACTTCTAAATTGTGGGCTGAGAAATACGGAATACAAAAGGAAATAACAAGAAATGTAGATTCCCCTCTTGCACTTGCTAATTATTTCTGTACTGGGATTTTATCTTTTTTTTTTCTTTTTAAAGATTTATTTATGGGCTATTTATGCGTCTATTTATAGACAGGAAGTGGACCACAGCCTCCATACATGTTGGTTGGCAGTGGCGATTCTAGAGTCTGTTGGGGTCCTAGGCAAATGTCAATTAATGGGGCCCCTCTCAGTGTTTAGCAGTGCAGTCAGAGTGAATGCTGTTAGATGGGGTTCCCTTTAGGGGATGTTTTACTGTCATTGTGAAATTTGCACATTTTGGGTCGCTGCTTTGGTTCAAAGTTTGTCAGCCCTCTTGGGCCCCCCTATTGGTCTTGGATAGATATGGATAGATAGATTGTGTGTTCTAGATAGACAGGAGGATGCTAATCAGGTTAGCATCATCACTACCGTGGCTCATCGTGTTAGCATTCACTTTCAAGCACTAAATGAGGACATAAAAAGGCTAAAGGCAGTCAAATAAAAAAGGGTTTAGCTCGGCCTGTAATGAAAGTTGTGAGGGAAAAAAAACAAACACATTTTTGAAACGATGAAGGCGCCAGAGGCAAAGTCAGGACACTGATTAAAATTCATCCAGAAGAAAAGCGTTGATGTGTTTGAAACTAATTTAATCAACAATGTTAGACGGACTGCCATACAGAAAAAAAAAAAAAAAAAAAGGGAGGTCAAATACACTCACATGATCAGAGACGAGATGCTTTCAGTTTAATTTCCCTTGAAAACACAACTCAGGGTAAAGCTTCGACGAATAATTGGCACAACTAAAGCAGCAGTACAGTTCTTATGGGGAGGGGGGGAGTCACATTTGTTTCTTGGTAAAAATATACAAGCAGCAGATTCAGAAACAAACGAGGACAGAAGGGAACATATACAGAGGTTGGATGTCGTTACCAGGGGACAAAGGGGTGTCTGGTCTGTCCATCTGGACTTGCTGCCATGGAAACCGTGGCAACCAGATGTATAGAGTGCCTTTCAAATGCATTTCATCGAACCTCTTTTTTTCCTTGTCGTTTTTTTCTTCTTAAAAAGCACGGGAACATAGTCTTAGCTTCACCCAAAGAGCAGTTTGACAAAGAGCAACATTTTTGAATACAGTAAATGCAGATTCAATATCACCGGGAGCCAGCACAAAACACTTGAGAGTATCATGGCACAAACACAGAAAAGGCTTGAAACTATAATACTTACTGTAGGTCCTGATTTCACAAAGCAAAGCGGGTACACCATCATCCATTAAGCATCAAAAAGTCATCAAGGACAACGCTTACAGCAGCAGGTGACAGGTTCAAACCACACTGTTTCTAATGCATGATATTGAAGAAACAGTGATTCTCTTCTGCTGCAAAGCACGCGTCCTTTTTTGGTACCTGAGTATGTCTCACCATAGTCCCAACAAAGTCACATTATGCTGTGCTCTGAGGGGCTAACGCCATAAAATGCCATAATGTGTGCTCATTGCTTCCGATGAAGTCAATTTAGAAAAAAGTGAAATACAAATTCAAAGATCAAGAGATTGATCACAAGCACGTCAAAAAGCATCAAGAAGAGAAAGTTATGAGACGAGTTGACCCATTGAACTTTGACACCAGATGCTCTTGAAATGCAATTTCATCTTGACTTTAACTGTGAAACCAAATGCCACCTGATGAGCTAACGGCACTTTGTAGGAAAACAAAAAACACAAAGCTTAGAATGTCACTATTGGCTCTCTAACTACAGTAGGTCATCAACTCTTCCTGTTAGTATTTAACACAGAGAAAAAATGACATTGTTACGGAAGAGGATTAGGGCCACTGGGGGAAAAAGAATTGTTTCTGATTTATTTTATTTTATTCTGACTTTAATCTCAGAATTCCGGCTCTGAAAAAAAAGTCAAAATTCTGAGAAAAAAATCCGAATTATGAGATTAATTCTGATTTCTGAGATTCTCAGATTAATTAATTAATTTCTGAGATTAATTCAGAATTCTAACTTTTTTCTCAGAATTTTGACTTTTTTTTCGGAGCCAGAATTCTGAGATTAAAATCAGAATACTAAAGAAAATAAGAACAAAAAAATGATTTTTTTCAGTGGCCCTAATCCTCGTCCCTACATTATGAGTGTTTTTGTTGTTTTATTAATTTTTTTCACAGATAGTTTGGCCATGGGTTAGAATTCGCTGATGGGAGTCCAGTTGCCGGGACAACCACAAAGTACATTGTCAGGGAGTAGATTGTAGTCCTCGGTAGATGAACCACTCTAAAGATCGTCGAGTACAGTACTTATATGAATGGAAACGCCCCTTAAAGTACCCAAAATTCACAAGGAATCAGCTTGTTGAAACCTCTTCTTATTGTTAGTTTGAATGGGGGTTAAAGTAGCTGTGTTAGCTACACTTTAGGTCCCCAGCTCCTGCATTTCACCCGGTCTCTCAGCTGTTTATATTATTAGCTAAGTGGCTCCGGCTCCAAAATTCAGTTCGAGCATAGGATATTGCATCCTGAATTTGAAATTCTTGCCAAAGAGCTACAGTAGCTGTCCTGTGCATGTGGGCTGAAGACGTTTTCCCAACGTTCTCACTGACGAGCTGCCTCGACGACTACTTGATGACTTTTTTTTTTTTCTATATAAGTAATGAGGCATCGCTTCATTAAAACGTCCCGGATGCCTGAAATGATTATTTTCAATACATATATATTAAACCTTCTGGTTGCGTCGATGCTTTTGACTGCCAAAGAGATTTTGGGGAAATCAAGCCTGAAGCAGAAGGCTTTGAATCTCCACCAAGAGACCGATAGCACCCTCTGCAGAAGAACTTGCAAAGGCTTAAAGAGAGAAATACAACCAAATTGTAGCACCAATATTCAAAGTGTGGAATCCCGTGCAATTTCTCTCTTTAAGTAAATGCATGCCTTATTGCACTTCAGTGTTACAATCTCATAAGCTCATTGCATTTCAAGCGTCCATGAAAGGGAAATTAAGCATTTTTTAATGAAGGGGGAAATCGCTCAAAATGCCTCCATTGTTTGAATTTTTAATGTAAAACCCTCCCCAAAGTGGTAAGAATGGAGTGTTCTCACATACATGAAGCAGTGATTGGAATAAATATTGTCAATATTCCAGACAAAGAGGAGTCTACTGTCTCCATTTAAGGAGAGCATCATGCAAAACTGCAGCAGGGGAGGTGAGAAAGAAACAAAGCACTCACTCTCTTGTTGACAAAGAAAGTCTTGGTTTGTTTTTAGGGCAATGAAAATCAGGAAATGGATATAGTTGCAAACTTGCATTTAAAGCGCTTGAATTCGCTAGCTGGGTATAGTTTTGTTTCTCTTCCTCAAGCGCAGTTTGTTAATGCAGAAACAGACACACAAAATTATGTAGAGGTGACCACTCCCTTCACCACCACCGATTCTCTGTTTAGGTACGTGGCCCAGTAGACGAGGTTGAAGGTTCCAAAGAGGACAGGGAACACTATCCGCGACATCTTGTCTATCTTGCTGACGCTGTTGTAGGTCTTCTTGGCGTCTGGCACCTTGGTCTCGGCGGCGGCACGGAGTTGGACCGACGCCGTGTTGGAGATGGTGGAGACGGACACGTCCTTGGTGAGGTTGGGGGTGTAGTTGACGCCGGCCGAGCAGACGTTGTTGGGCTTCTTGGACAGCACCAAGGGGTCTCGTTTCTACAGTTGGGTAGATGACAATGAGCATTGAAATAGTTAGCAACTTCCTATAGCCTACTTATACGAGTGCTTTGTCTTATAACATGGATTAAGTGGTTTTCTTTAAGAACCAGTGTGACCAATTTAGTGTCAACAAGTGGTGTGATTGAAGATTGCAGCCAACTGACAACCACTCAACTTCAAAAATACCTTTATTCAACACAAAATGAGTACAGTTTTTTTTAACATCATTTACAAACATGTTAGCTTAGCGGCAGTTTGCTTATTAGACCATGAAGATAGGAACCAGGAAAAAAGCTAGCTCGGTCGATCCAGTGGTTACACAACCTGCTACACACATTTAATAATAATTTATACTCTATTTATTCTGTGACGGGACGTGGACTAGCTACCAAGCCAATTTCCAGACTTGGTTGTGCTGGGACTTGAGCCGGCAACCCTCCGATTCCCAACCCAGGTGCCTACAGACTGAGCTACTGCTGCCCCAGCAATAAGCAAGTCAGTACACTATTGTACTGTCAACAACTAATGAACTGAATTCTGACGTCTCTGCGAGCTGATGTCATTATGGCGTAGAAAAAATGCCTCTTTCACGTCAAACCCGTCTGAAAGGTAAAGTCAACAGTGATGCCAACTTTGTGCTTTCTAGTTGATGACGTGTAATCAGTGCTTTAAAAGAAAACTTAGCACTGCATCGACATGTATTTTGGAGTTTACATTCTAGAGCCTGACTGATTTATTGGCCAGCCGATAATATCGGCCGATAGTAGCATATCAAGTGACTATCGGTATCGGCCATTTTATTGCAGATATGCGCCAATATTACTAGATTTATTCACCAGTCGAATTGCATTTAATTTGAGATTCATTGTATTACACTGGCAGTTCTCTTTCACCAGCAGAGGGTGCTATATTATTTCTTCATTATACTTTTTATCTCTGGATTTGAAGGATCGACACAATAAATCTATCTATCTATCTCTACAGATCGAACATAGACCTAAGAAAGATATCGGCCGATATATCAGTACCAGTTTTTTTCCCTCCATAATATCGATATCAGTATCAGACCTCAAAATTCCATATCGGTCGGACCCTTGTTTATTCCTACGCATGTAGATAAGTGCCAACAAACTGTACCTTTGGGTGCTGCGCTTCCATAGCCTTCTTGCCGTCCCAGGCCCAGCTCCTTTTGGTGAAGTAGTTCACTGTTGCGAACTCAATGAGGGCGGAAAAGACGAATGCATAACAGACGGCAATGAACCAATCCATGGCTGTGGCGTAGGCCACTTTGGGGAGCGAGTTCCTGGCGCTGATGCTGAGAGTGGTCATGGTCAGTACGGTGGTCACCCCTAAGAGCAAACAAAAGGTTGTGACAAATTACAGGACATTAGAGCCCTGTTTCAACCAAGCGGTCCGGTTTGGTTCAGTCCGGTTTGGTTCAGTACAGTTTGACTCAGTACAGTTTGACTCAGTACAGTTTGGCTCAGTCCGGTTTGGTTCTGTCCGGTTTGGTTCAGTCCGGTTTGGTTCAGTACAGTTTGGTTCATTACAGTTTGATTCAGTCCGGTTTGGTTCAGTCCGGTTTGGCTCAGTACGGTTTGGTTCAGTCCGGTTTGGTTCAGTACAGTTTGGTTCAGTACAGTTTGGTTCAGTCCGGTTTGGTTCAGTACAGTTTGGTTCAGTCCGGTTTGGTTCAATACAGTTTGGTTCAGTCCGGTTTGGTTCAGTACAGTTTGGTTCAGTCCGGTTTGGTTCAATACAGTTTGGTTCAGTCCGGTTTGGTTCAGTACAGTTTGGTTCAGTCCGGTTTGGTTCAGTACAGTTTAGTTCAGTACAGTTTGGTTCAGTCCGGTTTGGTTCAATACAGTTTGGTTCAATACGGTTTGGTTCAGTCCGGTTTGGTTCAGTACGGTTTGGTTCAGTACAGTTTGGTTCAGTACGGTTTGGTTCAGTACAGTTTGGTTCAATACAGTTTGGTTCAGTCCGGTTTGGTTCAGTACAGTTTGGTTCATTACAGTTTGGTTCAGTACAGTTTGGTTCAATACAGTTTGGTTCAGTCCGGTTTGGTACAGTACAGTTTGGTTCAGTACAGTTTGGGTCAGTCCGGTTTGGTTCAGTACAGTTTAGTTCAGTACAGTTTGGTTCAATGCAGTTTGGTTCAGTCCGGTTTGGTTCAATGCAGTTTGGTTCAGTACAGTTTGGTTCAGTTCGGTTTGGTTCAGTACAGTTTGGTTCAGTTCGGTTTGGTTCAATACAGTTTGGTTCAGTCCGGTTCGGTTCAGTACAGTTTGGTTCAGTCCGGTTTGGTTCAATACAGTTTGGTTCAGTCCGGTTTGGTTCAGTACAGTTTGGTTCAGTCCGGTTTGGTTCAGTACAGTTTAGTTCAGTACAGTTTGGTTCAGTCCGGTTTGGTTCAATACAGTTTGGTTCAATACGGTTTGGTTCAGTCCGGTTTGGTTCAGTACGGTTTGGTTCAGTACAGTTTGGTTCAGTACGGTTTGGTTCAGTACAGTTTGGTTCAGTTCGGTTTGGTTCAGTACAGTTTGGTTCAGTACAGTTTGGTTCAATACGGTTTGGTTCAGTTCGGTTTGGTTCAGTACAGTTTGGTTCAGTACAGTTTGGTTCAGTTCGGTTTGGTTCAGTACAGTTTGGTTCAATACGGTTTGGTTCAGTTCGGTTTGGTTCAGTACAGTTTGACTCAGTACAGTTTGACTCAGTACAGTTTGGCTCAGTCCGGTTTGGTTCTGTCCGGTTTGGTTCAGTCCGGTTTGGTTCAGTACAGTTTGGTTCATTACAGTTTGATTCAGTCCGGTTTGGTTCAGTACGGTTTGGCTCAGTACGGTTTGGTTCAGTCCGGTTTGGTTCAGTACAGTTTGGTTCAGTACAGTTTGGTTCAGTCCGGTTTGGTTCAGTACAGTTTGGTTCAGTCCGGTTTGGTTCAATACAGTTTGGTTCAGTCCGGTTTGGTTCAGTACAGTTTGGTTCAGTCCGGTTTGGTTCAATACAGTTTGGTTCAGTCCGGTTTGGTTCAGTACAGTTTGGTTCAGTCCGGTTTGGTTCAGTACAGTTTAGTTCAGTACAGTTTGGTTCAGTCCGGTTTGGTTCAATACAGTTTGGTTCAATACGGTTTGGTTCAGTCCGGTTTGGTTCAGTACGGTTTGGTTCAGTACGGTTTGGTTCAGTACGGTTTGGTTCAGTACAGTTTGGTTCAATACAGTTTGGTTCAGTCCGGTTTGGTTCAGTACAGTTTGGTTCATTACAGTTTGGTTCAGTACAGTTTGGTTCAATACAGTTTGGTTCAGTCCGGTTTGGTACAGTACAGTTTGGTTCAGTACAGTTTGGGTCAGTCCGGTTTGGTTCAGTACAGTTTAGTTCAGTACAGTTTGGTTCAATGCAGTTTGGTTCAGTCCGGTTTGGTTCAATGCAGTTTGGTTCAGTACAGTTTGGTTCAGTTCGGTTTGGTTCAGTACAGTTTGGTTCAGTTCGGTTTGGTTCAATACAGTTTGGTTCAGTCCGGTTCGGTTCAGTACAGTTTGGTTCAGTCCGGTTTGGTTCAATACAGTTTGGTTCAGTCCGGTTTGGTTCAGTACAGTTTGGTTCAGTCCGGTTTGGTTCAGTACAGTTTAGTTCAGTACAGTTTGGTTCAGTCCGGTTTGGTTCAATACAGTTTGGTTCAATACGGTTTGGTTCAGTCCGGTTTGGTTCAGTACGGTTTGGTTCAGTACAGTTTGGTTCAGTACGGTTTGGTTCAGTACAGTTTGGTTCAGTTCGGTTTGGTTCAGTACAGTTTGGTTCAGTACAGTTTGGTTCAATACGGTTTGGTTCAGTTCGGTTTGGTTCAGTACAGTTTGGTTCAGTACAGTTTGGTTCAGTTCGGTTTGGTTCAGTACAGTTTGGTTCAGTACAGTTTGGTTCAGTTCGGTTTGGTTCAGTACAGTTTGGTTCAATACAGTTTGGTTCAATACGGTTTGGTTCAGTTCGGTTTGGTTCAGTACAGTTTGGTTCAGTACAGTTTGGTTCAGTTCGGTTTGGTTCAGTACAGTTTGGTTCAGTACAGTTTGGTTCAGTTCGGTTTGGTTCAGTACAGTTTGGTTCAGTACATTTTGGTTCAATGCAGTTTGGTTCAGTCCGGTTTGGTTCAATGCAGTTTGGTTCAGTACAGTTTGGTTCAGTTCGGTTTGGTACAGTACAGTTTGGTTCAGTCCGGTTCGGTTCAGTACAGTTTGGTTCAGTCCGGTTTGGTTCAATACAGTTTGGTTCAGTCCGGTTTGGTACAGTACAGTTTGGTTCAGTACAGTTTGGGTCAGTCCGGTTTGGTTCAGTACAGTTTAGTTCAGTACAGTTTGGTTCAATGCAGTTTGGTTCAGTCCGGTTTGGTTCAATGCAGTTTGGTTCAGTACAGTTTGGTTCAGTTCGGTTTGGTTCAGTACAGTTTGGTTCAGTTCGGTTTGGTTCAATACAGTTTGGTTCAGTCCGGTTCGGTTCAGTACAGTTTGGTTCAGTCCGGTTTGGTTCAATACAGTTTGGTTCAGTCCGGTTTGGTTCAGTACAGTTTGGTTCAGTCCGGTTTGGTTCAGTACAGTTTAGTTCAGTACAGTTTGGTTCAGTCCGGTTTGGTTCAATACAGTTTGGTTCAATACGGTTTGGTTCAGTCCGGTTTGGTTCAGTACGGTTTGGTTCAGTACAGTTTGGTTCAGTACGGTTTGGTTCAGTACAGTTTGGTTCAGTTCGGTTTGGTTCAGTACAGTTTGGTTCAGTACAGTTTGGTTCAATACGGTTTGGTTCAGTTCGGTTTGGTTCAGTACAGTTTGGTTCAGTACAGTTTGGTTCAGTTCGGTTTGGTTCAGTACAGTTTGGTTCAGTACAGTTTGGTTCAGTTCGGTTTGGTTCAGTACAGTTTGGTTCAGTACAGTTTGGTTCAATACGGTTTGGTTCAGTTCGGTTTGGTTCAGTACAGTTTGGTTCAGTACAGTTTGGTTCAGTTCGGTTTGGTTCAGTACAGTTTGGTTCAGTACAGTTTGGTTCAGTTCGGTTTGGTTCAGTACAGTTTGGTTCAGTACATTTTGGTTCAATGCAGTTTGGTTCAGTCCGGTTTGGTTCAATGCAGTTTGGTTCAGTACAGTTTGGTTCAGTTCGGTTTGGTTCAGTACAGTTTGGTTCAGTACAGTTTGGTTCAGTACAGTTTGGTTCAGTACAGTTTGGTACAGCCAACCATGCCCTTATTTGGTAAGCGGAGTGTTAGCCAGACGGAGATAGCCGCGTTAGCTATGTAATGGTGTGACATCATGACAGCCCAACACAGTGTAGCCCGCTATTAATTAAGAATAACGGAAAACAGTAGACAAGGTGAATCTTTAGGATCAGATCGGTAACCCTAGCAACCCAACAGAAGGGTACCAAAAAAGTAGGACGTATGGCTCTCTTATTTTAGTACCATTCCCAACTTTTGAAGTTGGAAATGCCAATAAATGGGTACCATACTGAACTGAACTGAACCGGTCCGCTTGGTGGAAACAGGGCTTATAGAAATGAGAACCGGGCTCCTGTCACTCAACAAAGGTGGGGACTTTTCTATCTTTAAATACCAGGCGGTGCTCAACGGCCAACTGTTATCATTCTCCATTTGCGGGACTGGTATGACAGGGTTTATCACCGAGATACAAAGAAATGATGAAATGAGTAAATAAGCTTCTCTCACCAAAGACGGTCCGAGCAGGAACAGATTCTCTGTTTAGCCAGAATGACACCTGGGACAGGATTACAGTCATGAAACAGGGCATGTACGTCTGGATGACAAAATATCCAATCTTCCTCTTCAGGTAGAAGTGGGCCATCATCACTGTGTACTGTCCTGAGGGGACAGAAAGGAACAAAAAAGAGGACATAAAGTTAGATAGGAACAATAAACAAGGCTTGGCTAATGACGGAGATATCGGCTTTAGGCTAAGCGACGCTTGGTTAAATCTTGTTACCACCTAGTTGAATTATAAATGTGTGATTTGACCTCCTTAAGGCGCCGCAAGGTGCTGGATTACCTTGTTAGACGACATAATCATAATCGGCTGCATCACTTTTTTTTCCCAATAAAAACTTGACAGTTTCAATTGTCTTGAAGATGAATGAAGGTGGTCCCCCTCCCCCCTAGAAAGGTTTATCTCCTCTTCTTATAGTATCATTATCATAATAAATGTTGGAAACTGGAGGATGGAAAGCAGCAGAGGTGGGATAAAAAGACAAAAAAATGAAGGCAAGCCGTTTTAAGTTATCTCAAGTACATGACAATAGATTATGCTGTTAATGTCGCATTGATGGTGTCAGGTAAATTTAGAGGCAGTTTGTGTAGAGAGGGAGAAAGAAATGGGGGGTGGGGTGGGGGCAGGATTCAGTTAAACAACAGAAGATTGCATTTGAGGCTTTAAAAAAATCCTCTTGACAACAGCAGTTAGTGACTGCAGGAGCTGGTAAACTATGAAAAATCCAATGACTATATTGCACACTCTCTCCCTCCCTCCCCGAACTAAAACACATGCACACACACACACACACACACACACACACACACACACACACACACACACACACACACACACACACACACACACACACACACACTCAGAGAGTAATACACGAGGCTTTCTCTGGGCAAAATCGGATTTTTGAACCTCCCTAATCCCCGGTTACAATCTGCATCCTGCCATCAGTGAGAGAAAGAGAGGGAGTGGATGTGTGTGTGTTGGAGGAGGGAGGGGGGGGGGGGGGGTTAAGGCTTCCTGTCCTGGGATCATCACAGAGTTCTAAGCCACGCCCACTCCAGCCTGCCAATCCCGGCAGCAGCGACACACACACACACACACACACACACACATACACAGTCGGAACACACATGAAGCATGATTTCTAACTGCTGACAAGAGCCACCGCACACGCACAGAAAACACACTCGAGGCAACGGATAGGAACCTGCGTCTAATCACCGGTGGGGATGGAGGGGGGCTAACCGTGTGGACATTCATTATCTTTTGTCTGCTTTTTTTTTTTTTTTTTTTTTTGGGATTTGACAGCTCTTTGTGGAATAATGATCAAAACCTCCTTGATCGGACGAGTTGGCATGTGAAAGAAGAAGCGAGTCTCAAAAAAAACTCACAATGAGGAAACAGCTGACAGCAGCCTGAACGTGAGCTTCATTAGTTTGTTTGGAAGGCGCTTTAAGGTGAGGGCAAACAACCCACTGCTGCATACCAAAACAGATCCATGTCACCGCTGCGGCCATGCCCCCGGCCGGGAGATCACCAACACCGTTAGTTTTTCTACCGTGATCCCACCGCCCGGGCCCTCTGACGCCCTCATGACTCCAGTCCGCTTGGCTCACAGCTACCCCATCGACCGCCGCTGCTGTTGGAAACACTCAGGCACACCGAGGCGCTGCCAACCTGGGACGCCCCAGGGTCCCCTTTGCCCTTGATGCATGGATCCCAACAGGACTGGGGGCAGAGGAATGAGAAGGAACATGTTCCTCTGGTGGATCTTACTGCTTTTATCCCAAGGATATATATTTCACAACGTCCGAGGGGAGCTCCCTTTTATGTTGGGGAACAATGCCGCCATGCTGGTCAACTGGTGAGTGAAAAAAGTACAGTTTTAAAGGTAACCAGAGAAGTCCAAACAAGTGATTAGCATTTGGCAAAGTAGCGCAAACACATCAAGGAGAAGTCTTCTTCACAAGCCCTACAGGTCTCTGCAAACTGAAATAGATACTGTAGACAGCTTTGGAGTGAGAGAGTTATTTTTAGGGGAAAGATGTTGCCGTCTGAGACAGGAGAAGCCAGATCCTTTAAAGACAAATTGGTTGGACTAATCTCCTTCTTCATGCTCTGAAATTGGAAGTGTTGTCTAATTTTAGATCTGCCAAGGAAAGGGCTCACAACAACACATCAATCCAAGACAGCCCCGGTAATGGGCCTTCACACACACATGAAGGTTTCATGATCTTTGCTGATTATCACTCGGACGGGACGAAAGCTTACAATTTCTATTTTGTCATATCTCCAGGAATTTCAGAAATGGAATCATTGACTAACCTAACCATGTGTAGATTCCTAGTCTAATATGCATTGGTGTTTACCATTCCACACATACTCTGCATACATTTTTGACAGACTTTAAAACCATAGGAGTCTCATTTGTGATTTTTTTGATTGATGCAAATGAACTCTCACTTCGTCAATAACAACATTAGAGAGTCGAGACAATCCTTAATTGACTGCTGCTTTGAATTCCAAGTTCACAAGTGGCTTCATTACCTTGTCTAGACCCCCAAACCACAGCAGGCGACTTTTTCAGGCTTCTTTTAATCAAGCAGATGACAGCGTGCCTCTGCCTTGCCTTGCCTTTTTTTTATCAGCGCAAAGAGAGAGATCTAATGGCCTTCACAGCAAATGCATCTATTTTTGGGACATTTTGTCTCCCACATTATACAACTTTGATGAGTTCTGATGGTGTGCTACCATGTTGGATCACCATGTTTGACTTCCAGAGAGTGTCTTCTTGTTTTCAGTTTTTTTTTTAAAACCTTGATACTTCACCTGAATGTGGAGTTGTCTACTATTAGATATAGTACTTTGTGGCAGGGTTGTGCAACACACACGACAACTGCTAAGTTTCTGTTAACGTTGGTATAATAGCATCAGGTTGTTACATGAATGCACAAAAAAAGACATATGGCAGTCAAAATAAGTCCTAAACCATATTTGTTCAGTGGCAGCTGAATTATAGCCCGACCGATTAATCGACAGGCCGATAATATCGACTGATATTAGCATATCAAGTGACTATCATATCGGCTAAATTTATCTCCGATATGTACCGATAATACAAGATTTATTCAACAGTTAAACGGACTTAGCACTGCATAGACACCGTTCACATGATTTATCGACCAGCCGATAATATCAGCCGATATTAGCATACGGTTAATTTTATCTTCTCGTCCTTATCCCTTTATTCCTTCTCGTGCTAATACAATGAATGCTGTACATTACTTATCTATGGTGGCTGATAAGGACAAAAAACTAGAGTCTGACCGATTAATCAGCCAGCCGATAATATCAGATATTAGCATAACCAGTGACTATCAGTATCTGCTCATTTTATCTCTGATATTATTCAATTTGTTCAACAGTTGAACAGCATTTTATTTGAGCATCGTTGTTTTACACTAGAGGTTCTCTTTAACTAGCAGTTTGCGCTATATGGATAGCTGTATGAGTCTCAACACTTGATTTCCAACAGTTCAACACTAAATTACCCAGACCAAAGCTTTAAGCTGCAGAATTGATTATTTATTGTCTATAGTCCATGAATGTTCCAATGTTTTAACTACCATGAGCACAGCATACCGGCAATCGTGGTCCACTCTTTGAATGTCAGTGCAGAGTCTTGTTCCTTCTACCTGTTGGTATCAGAGAAAAGTCCCTTGTTTGAACTACACGGTCATACTCCAGGATTTAGGTACATTTTCTTATAAAATGAAGAAACTTACAGCTCCCAAGATTCCCCGAGAGACTGGTGCAATAGACAGGTATTTAAGAATTTAGTTACACCATATAAAGGTGGTAAGTAAGTAGATAGTAAAGTAAAGAGTCGTCATAGGAGGCTACAGCATAGAACGATGCAGCATCAAATTTCCAACACGCTAACATTGGCAGCATCATTGATGGCAGAATCAAAGAATACTTTTAGCCTGTCAATCCAATCAGCCTCTGGCCTTTTATCAACACTTAGCAACAACTAGCTAAGTGGTCGAAATGATAACTGATCAACCGCCCAGTAAGAAAACCAGCAATTCAGTCCTCTAGCCAGACAGAAAATTCCCTCCATCAGCCTATGAACCCTTTAACCCTTTTGTTTCAACAACTGAGTCAGCCAGCAGAAAACAATATTTTTAGTGAGGCTGTGCAAACAGGGGGAAATCCATCCTTTTAAAAAATGATTCTACTAGAAGCTGGGAGGGAAGTGTATTACAGTTCCCTTTTACATAAGAGTTTTAAGCAGATGCCTTTAAAGGCCCCCCCTCCCCCACCTCACCTCCCTCCTCTTGTCAGAGCGAGGCTGTCCAATCCCAACACTCATAATATCACCTTTAAAAAAAAAAAAATGTTTCACCGTAATATCAGCCCTGAAACTGACCCATGGCTCGGATATAGCTCAGAGTTATTTGGGTCATTTGTGTAGCATCATAGTGTACTTACTTTTTACGTTTTTTTTTTTGTTACCATGAATGTGAGGACAGTTGGTACGCTCACAAAGAGAAAATGTGCTGAAAGCCATACCCATCAATACAGATACACTCAGAGACAGCCGACCGACCAATCCCTCACTGATCTGTGATGTCATCTTCTTATGCAAAAGCTGATGGGTGGTTGGATGGGGGGGGGGGATTAACCCTAGGTCTCAGGTCTCTATCTAGCTCCATGTGTGTGGTTGTGTGTGCGTGTGCACACATGGGCTCATGCGGGGATAAGTGTTGTTTGACAGTGCTGTCCGGGCCTGTAGACAGCTGGTTGTGTGAGGGATAGGCTACTCTCCTCCACTGCCCTCCACTCATTGACTCTGATCTCCTGATGTTTCCCACATTTACTCTGCCTCGCATGCCCGTCTCTCCCGCTGCATTTATCTTTATCTAATCTAGAATTAGTTACATCACTTTATGTGGTATTATATTTATAATGCATTGCATGCAGTGTGACTTTACTTGTGAAAGGGTGCACAAGTAAAGCAAAGATGTAGGGTAATTGAACGGGGGTTGAATTAAGATGTGGCACCATCCTTTTGGCATGGTGTGGATCGTTCTGCTTGGTGTTTCTTCCTTTGAAATAAAAAAAAACAACTCACTGTAGTACAGCACCAAAGTGAGGAATCAGATTGCCTGAGTAGTGTTGGTTACAGTAAGAGCCCGACCGATAAATCGACCAGCCGATAATATCGACCGATATTAGCTTATTCAGTGACTATCGGTATCGGCCAATTTTAGTGCACACATGCGCCGATATTTATCGATTTATACCAGTCAGGCAGCTAATTTGAGTTTCATTGTATTAAACTTGCAGTCCCCTTTACCAGCAGGGTGCACTATTTAGATTACAACAAGCAACAAGAGTGTCAAGCAGTGATGTTGACTGTTGGAGTTATCAATTATAACGTACAATAATTAAGCGCAAGTGGCGCACAATATTGTCCTCTGCTTGAGCTGCAATTGCCTGTGGCCTGCATTGTGAAGTTAGCAGGCTAATGTTAGCACAGTTTGGTAAACTCGTAGCTTCATTTTGGATATACATATATATAAATGGAATGACTGTGATCTATGACTGTGTGAAAATGGTCCTCTTGTATCATAACAACGAGCTACCGCCGCCTGCTGGCATGGAGAGTTATTGCGTCCCATGCATGCGCAGAACGAACGTGGTCGTTGGCCGTCGGCTGGAGTCTTTGCGGTGTGTTCAAGTGCAAATTTTTGGCGCCACAGACGGCCTTCGTCCCCACTATTTCTTTGCCGTCTGCATGGTGTGTCAGGGCCTTAAAACAGCTTTATACGCAAGGCCATCCTCTCCATGTAAACATGATGTTAACACATCTCAGACAACAACACAGCAGGCGGGACTCATGCTTCTCACTCATTGTAGACAGTCATGACTCAGAGAGACATTTACAGTATAGTATCATTATCACAGTATTATTGTTTTTTTTCCCCTTTCTTCTCTTAGCTGCAGACGTGCTTCTAAACAATCTTCCTTGGCACATTACACAAGGATGTTCTTTTCGACACAAACACACCCACCTCTGCTCGTGTGTATGTCCTCTGTCCCGGCGGTTTGCCCGATAAGATGGTACTGATTGAGTCTGGAGCCGTCCTCGGCCACCACCACGGATGTAGCCGCTCCCTTAGTCCAAGTGTAGACCACTTCTGACACCGGGTAGGCATCTGAGAGAGAGAGAGAGAGAGAGAGAGAAGGATGGCTGTAAATGAGCTCTCTACAAGTTAAAAGTTAGTTCCAACCCTGTCATTGCTGATGCTATGTGTAGCTGCCAATATGCGTGTCTGCGCTCATGCAGATTCCGGCTGGCGCTTCTTGATTAGACGGCAGGCTCAGAGCCAAAAAAACACAATTTGGCTTGCATGCCTTTACTGTATATGCGTGTGCAGACAGACATTTGAGTGTAATTTTTGTTTAAACCACACACACTTCTGGGTCAAGGGGTGATCTCCCCTGTCGGCAGGAACCAGACCGAGTCAGATTAACCAGAATGTGTTGCATCACACTTGTGATGAAAAAAAAAAAAAGGAAAAAAAAATGGAGCACAGATTTTGAAGCCTCTGCTGCTATTTCATTTCCGCATGTTGGATCATGTGCAACCATCAGCAAATCATCTCAGTCAAGTGAAAAGTAGAAATGCAGGGGGATGGAATTGAAACTTGCACCCCATGATGGACGTGTCTTCTGTCTTTATCTGTAGAAGTCCAACTTGTGCACAATGTGTAAAATGTGAGAGTTTATGTTATTGATTCAGCATTCCTCTTTATAATCAGTCTTGTATCAAAGCTTTGATATACAGCATCATAAAATGTTTTTAACTACCTCCCCCCATCATCCCCCGATACAACTTTTCAAAGATTCAAGCGGCAGCCTCTGGTCTTGAAAATAGAAGCCAATGCGGAAGTGCAAAATCCTGCAGTTCGCAGAGTGTCCACTTGATGCTAGCTCCAAAAGTCACATCTACAACCACAGTCAAAAAAGCCAGGGGGGGGGGTCATTGCATTTAAAGAGACACACACACCAAAACGGAGCGTTCTGAGAGAGCTGGTTTATACAGGGTCACAAACCTCCTCTAGTGCTTGATTCATGTTATATTTTTGACCAAAGCACGGCACAGATGTTTCATTTAGACCACAGGGGACTGTTTGAAAAGGGGGGATAATATGTCCTCTTTAAATGCCCCATTCTGATTTTATGAACGATAAGTGTTATCCATAGTTCGGCGAGTAGCTGACAGGCAGGCGCGATGTAACAGTTTGTCATAAGGCTTAAAACCCGCCTCAGCTCCAGCTGTTGGCCTGTCGTAAGGTTGACTGAATGTTAGGGTGAGACAGGATTTCCAGCATGGCGGTGGATGAGCCGCTGAGCCTTTGGAACCCCCTGCTATAACAGATGGCTGACGTCACTCAGGCGTTTCGCCCGTTAATATTTACAGTCTATGATTGCAGCAGAAAACAGAAATTTGTGATCAAACTGTATCATATGCAAGACATAAAGTAAAATAATATTGGTCAAGAAAACTGCAGCCCATGCAGCCACAAATGTGCTTTGTCAACTAAAACTTTCTGGGTATTGAAAATTGAGTAATTATGTACATTTGCAAACCAAAACTGCATTAAAATATGAAATGCTTACATCTTGTTTTGCTGACTGTCACAAACACTTGTTAAACCAAAGGTTTGACCTAACAGGGTTGGCATTGTTTATTTATGGTCAGCAGATAAGTTCTTTACTTGAGTGTTTCTATTCTCAGTGTTGACTTGGCAGCTCAGTACTGGTACACAATGCTTGTAGTGTTTAAATGTGGATGTTGTCAGGCCACTGGCCACGCCCTTACTTAGATTAGAATAAGAGATTATTGGTGAATTTCATTACGCTTGGTTCGGGGTGGGGGGGGAGTTAGGGTTAGAGCTAAAGAGTTTGGCAAACCAGACGATGCACCGGTGCCAACTTCACAACACTTCACACTTGCTGCTTTGCTCGCGTCCTATTTGTGGAACACAACTCAGCCAAAGTCGTCACCTACTATTACGCAATCTGCAGAAACTGTCTGAACATTGTAAAGGAAATAAGGTTCCTTTTTGATTTTTTTTTTTCAACCTTTGTTTTTCCAGCAGTACCCTGAAAAAATGTACATGAAGTCATAAATGAAGTCCAGGTTGACCTTGAATAATTTGATTTATTGAATGGAAAGTTCAAAGAACAAATACTGTACCCCTTCATGTAAAACATTATTGACTGTTGTCTGTGTAGGTTCACAGTCGTCATGATACTGCCAATTGAATCCAAAAGGAAACTGGTTAAGATTCTTGGAAATGTTTTGCCTATTACCCGCAAGACTTGTTTCGTGTAATTCACTTTTGAATAAAGCTTTGAAATATTGGCTGATACAAAAAAGAATTGGACTATCACACTTGAGTTGATGGTGCTTCCTCAAATAATTTTAAGGGCTTTTACACTCGCAGGAAACTCGCAGGAAACTTGCCAGAAGGAGTTGTTTGTGTGAACGCTTTGGCCCAGGGCTCGACCTTGAGTGACTTAACCTCCAAAGATAAAAGAATATGATACTGTGTCGCATAAACGTACTAAATGTATCCCTAAGTAGAGACTCAAAACAGCCAACTTTATCCTTATTGAAGTATCCTGCAAGAGTTTAGGGGTCTGTCCTTGGACACAGTGAGAGGGAAAAAGCCAGAAAGTAGGGGGAGAGAGAGCGATATGCTAAGGTCTGGACTGATGTTAGATGTCATGAAAGAAGAAAAAGCATCTTGATGTTAAGCTCTGGGGATGATTTTTCGCAGGAGTCTGTAAATGTTGTTCGGGTTTCTTAAAAAATATTCAATCATTTCTTCGAAACCCAAAGTCTCCAAGAAGAGCGGCAATCATGAAATGATTCACCACTTACAGTATGTTCAGCAGGATTTCTGTGGGATGAAGGCGAGAAAGGCTGAGGGATGACTCATTAGACCATATTTTGTTGTTTTGTCCTTGATCACCTTACATCATCATCTACAAATTTATGCACTGAGTAGAAGAACTAGCGGTTCCCAAACATTCGTCTTTAGGCCCGACTAGTCTTTTTTTTTTTTTATAGAGCGTCGTCAATGGTAATCTTGCTGTTATCATAGAAAATAGTTGGTATTTAGCAAGTTCCATCTTGTCTGAAAGAACTTTCTTGAATGAGAGCCTTTTTCAAAACATGTGGTTGTGCTTGTTGCCATGGTTTTCAAGGCTGTGCATCAGTGTTTCACAGTTTTTTGCTTCTGATACATCAACAACATAGACAAAACAATGGTCCAGCACAACACACTAAGTTTTAAATGTTTCTTTTCTCTGAACATGATCACATCCATGGACCAACCATTAAGTTAATACCATACACAACTGTGTTAACTACTCAGTGTATTTTTAGTAGCCTAGTGGCTTAGGGCCAGCGGGTAAATTAGAACCAGGTAGTTTAGGCCAGAATAAGGGATCAGTTGCCCTCTACCTTATCCAACCTCACTTTCTACTATAACCTTTCTAAATGTGGCCCAGGACTAAGCTTGCAACTTTACCTTACAGAAGGACAATGCTGAAGCTACATATTGGGTCAAAGCGGTGATCTTATCTTTGTGTTTTCTTTTAACATATAAGAAATTTAAAGTGCAATTCAAGTTGGCAATGTAGAAGCCGCCATAACACTTACTGGTCTTTGTTACAGAGAAACCTCCTATTGGAAAGCTGAAGAAAGAGTTGAAGGTGAAACTAGCTTGTGAGTTAGCCGTGTGTTTCCCATTAGGGTTAGCGGTTTTGATCATCCGACATCTTGGTAATGCTTTCAGTTTCCTGTGTACCAAAAACAATGAAGTTCTGAAACCAACATTGCAAGTGGAAAGATCCCAGATTGTAAATATTTTAGATACATGTGTATTCATTTCAGCATAAATATAACTGGTAGATGGGATTCATTCTTAGCACTTGCCCAATGATAACCATAGTGACCAACCAGTGGATGCATTTAAAATACTGTTTAGCGTTTTGGTAATGTGCTGAAACAATCTTTTGGTCTCTGGCCATTTTTTTAAATTTCATGATCAGAGATTCCTAAGGGATATAGCAAATGGATAGATTGATAGTAGACAACTGCGTTTTCGTTCTGTAGAAACGATGCTTTAAATCATTGACATTTATTGCATTGAATGTGGGGGTTAGGTATCTATGGTGAAATGCCTTCTGAGGACAAAGGCTAAATCAGGATTGAGGTCAGGCCGGATAAGGACATGCTAAAAGAAACATTGAAAAAAATAGATTTTTAACATTGCCAGTAAAATACAGTGTCGCTATTAACACATTATTCCTATTATACACTTACACCTCTCACCTACAGGGCAAAACACTGAGGTGATTAGGTTAGAGTTTGCCACGGGTAGGCCCAGCAGCTCCTTACACTGTAATAGGATTGCAGTCAAGTGTGCTTCTCTTAAATAGTGAATGTGGATGGAGCGCGTCTCACAGCAATCTGGGGATAAGAGCCTCATCCCTTTAGCCCAAGAGGCTTCCAAGGTGTGGCTTTTGGCCAGATCTGTCTTTAAATACCCCCAGGGCCACTCAAGTGTCTATACATGTCCTCACTGCTAGGTCACACAAACAAGTCATCCTGTTAAGAAAGCATTGGTGAGAACCCTCATGATCACTGCCATATTTTAAGTGTTGAATATCCAGTTATCTCTTTTCTTCTCACAGTATCCTCTTGTAGAGTTAGTCAATAGTAGGGATGGGTACTGAAATCTGGTTCCAATATGGTGCCGGTACCTACACGTCCGAATCACAGCACAGATTTGGGTGCAACATTTTGGTACCACTCGCTAAATGTCAGAGCCAAAGGCGCTGAACCTTCTTTACCTTATCTGATCAGAGTGCTGTCCAATATTGTCCTCCGGCATTCACAAATGGCCATCACAGGCAACCGGAGAATTATCACAAGGGTAAACATCGTTAAAGTTACACACTGATGGCAGGAGGTTAAGTTAACTTAAAGTTAGCTTAGCCAGTAGCCTCCTCCCAGCAACATGCCATAAGCAAAGCAGGTGAATTTGCTCAACCTACCGGCCATAATGGCGGGTAATTAATGTAAGGTTAAAGAGTGATTTGCGACAGAAAGGTAGGAAAATTTAATCCAATCCTGCTGCGGGTTCCGCTCTGACTCTAGAGCCAGACGGTCCTACGCGCTCACTGACCACAGGGCTCGACGTCTTCGGAGAGAGACGGTGCCAGTGACTGTTCACAATGTGCTGTAATTGGCTCGATGGCTCGATGAGCTCAGTGTGGCACGGATTAGCATCTCCATTTCAACAGGTCTACCCGCTAAAGGTGTGTTTAAAATGATGTCTCGCTTGTCCTAAGTCCAAGAGGATTAAAAATAAGCTCGCAGTGGCAATGACTCGATGTCAAAAGGGGAGCGGAAAGTGTTGTAACTCCCTACAGTGTTATCGGAAATCCCCGCCAGGTGTAGCTCAGTCAATCCTATGATGAACACATTTTTATTTCCGAGAATTTCTCCACAATAAGAGTCCCCAGTTGTTATGTCTTGGAATGCTTTTATTGTGAAAATGTGTCAGGAAATTAGGTGTTTTCAGCAGTAGCTAATTAACACAACTGAAATGGGAAAGAAACAAAACTTTACCCGGATGAATAAACAGAATACAGTGACTTGTATTAGTGTACTTGTTTAGTCTTTGTTTCATTGGGAATTTTGTTCTTGTTTGGCTTCCCTTCACTCCTGTAATGGTTTGCTCCAATTAGGGCGGGGCCAAGTGAAGCATAAAAGTAGAATCCGCCATTATCTGGGAGGAAAACTGTGGTTTGTGGCAGCTTGCTGTGAGGCTGTGTTCCTCAATTTGAAGTTCACAGTTGACTTTGCAATGAAAAATGTGTTTTTTATTTCGCCAACCATCACCTTGTTCCTTTTTTCAGGCTGTAGCTTCTTGATTTGTTCATGTATTTTATAGTTTTAAGACGCAGGCCTGTGCTTACAGTAGCTCAAGTCCATTTCCAATTGACCCATATCACCACTAATACAAAACCAGATCAGTGTTCTTTACCTTCATTTGCCATGAGTGGCTTTTGATACGCAATGCTTTCATCTTTCACAAGCTAATGCTAGCAAACACAGCCAGATAGGCAAACATACATTAAAATATAGTTTCCAAATATAGTTGATACTGGCATTTATGGAGACACTGTGGGCATTCACAGCTCCAACAAATTAACAAAGGTGGCCTCAAGTCAGCGAAGTAACTGAATTGTAGCTAGTGAGCAGCTCATCCTCAGTTTACAATAAAGCCAACAACCGTCATCGCCTTAACGTTACTTAAGGTCCTGAGGCCACTGACATGTTTGGCTCCCTTGCCCATTAAAATTAAAAAGAAGAAAACTTGGACTAGCTAATTGATGCACGACACATGCATTGATCTATTCTCCTGTTAAGCTTTTTCCAACAATGATAACCATGCTGTCAAGAGCATTTAGTCGACTTACTTGCCACAACTTCCTTTTACAATGAGCAATGCAACATTCAATTCAAATTCACACCCTTGTGAATAGGCTGCCACAAAGAATACATGGAGAACCCTCCAAATCAGTAAACACAATGTTTTAACTCCTCAATAAAACACTATGGGTGATTGTCTCTCTGTGGCATGCTTCCAATAACAATAACTTGTGCTGCCAACTCTTGATTCATCATTGTTGCCAAAAAAATGTTGAAAGTGAAACAAAAGATGCTACATGTTTAGCAGCAAGGCCACACTCTGGAAACATACTCCATGTCCCAGTTTTCCTTGCAAGGAACTCTTAATGTTTCCCATGAGCGCACACAGGTTGGTCGATAGCTTCTGGATGGGAAAACAGAGAGGGTCGACGACTATCGAAGCTTTTACTTTTTTGGGCGCGTTTATGCAGTAGTATGCAACCCCAGTCTCAAATGTGTATTAAAAGTGTTCGAGCCTCGTTACCATGTCCCAGCCTGTGTGCACATAAGCCAGTCCATTGTCCCCTGTTGGAATGCACGAGTGGCAATAACAACTGTGACTGCACACTTTTGTTGCCTTATTCCTATTGAGCCAAATTCATATTGAACCGTGACCCCTGTGAACCGTTACACCAGTAAGTCCAGTTGTTTGGAAAGTGTTTTTTTCACCACAGGTCACACCTACCCAATCACACACTGATGGCAGAGGTTGCTATGTAAAGTGACCATCAGTATTGACTAATCCCATTCATACCAGGGCCCGATCAATATAGGATTTTTGGTTCCAATACTGATAGTCACTGGATATGCTAATATCGACCGATATTATCAGCCAGCCAATTTAATTGAAAAGTGTATTCATACACATTCTCACACCACCGACAAAGCAGAGGGAGCAACTTGGGGTTAAGCATCTTGCCCAAGGTCACATCGGACATGTGGCTGCAGGTCAGGAGCTGGGGATCGAACCCCCGACCTTCCGGTTGAGAGACGACCGATTCTACCAACTGAGCCCCTGTCAATGTTGTGAAAAGAACTTGCACTTAAAAGAAGCCGGTAACTCAGCCGTTATAGTCACACCATTGTTGCCAAGAGAAAGCAGTGGCTGTTAAAGTCATAAAATCTTTCTCTAAATGCGTACTTGTGTGTCATTACTTTGACAAAAGAAACGCAAACTCAGCAATCTTTTTAAAAAACCTCCCTACAGCAGCAGCAGCAGCAGCAGCAGCAGCAGCATTTATTTCAATTACATTGTCTCAAAATGACCCTTATTTATTCCCAACCTGGATTAACTTTTCTTTTTATCACCACCATACATCATAATAACTGGGATTAGTACAGTGAAGACATTCACATCAGGGATTTCTTTTTTTTTTTTTACTCACAGCTGCCAAACTTGAGAGGGCAGGCGTGTGCGTCCATGGGGAAATCCTCCAGCTGCATGGGGCATTCTGCAGATATGGTCAGCCTAGGAAAGAGCACATAAAGCAATCAGCATCTTAAATGAGTCATTTTGAGACACAAGGCAAATGGACGGCATTTGAATGTATTGTGTTTACACTCAACCTTTAACTATATCTGTCTTACACAGAGCATGGCGCAATTACAGAAACGGCTGCGATTGCTGAGTCACTAAAATTACAGGGTTCAAAGATTACAAGATGGGAGGTAGCAACTGTCCTGTCTTTGCAATAACAATTAGAGATTCTCTAACAGGATAATACCATGAACACACATTGGGTTAGGGTTAGGGTTATGATAGAACAGCTTCATCTAAGAGATGTGCAAGTGCAGCATTTCCCTCACTTAACAACTCGACTATTACATTGGAAACACTGCCACCTGGTGGTCAAATGTCCCTTCTGTTTAACAATCCTTGAAGAGGCAGCGTTATCTCTTAATGGTACCCCTAAGTGTTCTGAATGACCCAATGATAATCAATGTAATAAATATCAAGCAAACACACATTAATTCCCCTTTTTTCAACGCTATCTGCCCTTCATTGGGTACATCCATCTTGTTATTCTTGCTCATTGCATGATGATAAACAGTCAAACATTGACATGATGGTGTGAATTCACTGATGTTAATAGGCTAGATAAAGCAGCATGGTACCAGTTGTGGAAAAAAAAGAAAAAAGCATGCATTTATTGAATCAAGATTTGTTTCCTGCGTCAACCACTCAGGCATATAATCAATCCTCACAGCTGCCTCAGATCACTGCCATCTTTTTTCTTCGCTTGTTTACTGAACTACATCATGATCTTAGAGACAACTGGGGAACAAAAAATCTGCATCGAAATACTCTCGGGTCCATGTTTTCTTTATGCTTCAAAACCTCCCACATGTACAGTATGTACTGTATCAAGATCTGCTGCAGGATGTCTCTTAATTGTTGTGTAAAAGTAAAGGAAGCATAACAATGAGGGGGGGGGAAACCATCTTCGGTCCCTGCAGAGATGATGATTTTGTGCTCAGCAGCCAATTGCATTATTGCATGAGCACGTTTGTATATCGGAGGGGATAAAGTATCACGAGGATTAATAAATAAAAACAAGACTGTTGGCAATTACAGCATGCTCTAATTATTCATATGGCCTTGCCCCATTATCAGGGATGTCTGGTATGATAGTTGGGAGAAAATAAGTTCCCTTTTAAAGCCAACAAAGTGCAGCTAGAATTTAAATATCAGGGGAAGAACAGCAAAATAGATATAATTCCCATGATTCACTTGGCCTGTAGCCATTATGAATGTGGTTGAAAGCAGTACAACAGAGGGGGGGGGGGGGGGGGGAACCCCCAGAAAAAGACCAGCAGATGGCCCCTTAAAACCTGTGGGAAATCTAAAGTTTCCAATACGCCTGACCTTGCAAGAAAAGTCGAGGACTTGGACGACACAACAAAACAGAAAACGGGTTCTTGAGTCCAGGGGGGGCTTAATGCCGTATTAGCCACCGCACAGCCACGCCGCACCATCTGTCTTCTCACACTAACAAGCACTTTTTTTTTTTTTTTTTTTTTTTGATCGCTTGTATCACACGCAATCTGCCTCAAAGGAGTTAGGGTTTTATATATATATATATATATATATATATATATATATATATATATAAAATAATCCAAGGTGTGAAAAAACAACAAGTTTGGTGTTTTTAAATCACAAGGAAATAAGATTGAATGGGGGCGGACTTTCAAACTGCCCACCTACTGCAGCATCTCTATTGTGTCTATCTAGTGTTAATGGTGTGAGATGCAATCAACCAATGGAAGCATTGACACTTCAACCAGCTGAGGAAGACGTATTTGTTGCAAAGCTCTCAGCTACACAGCTACAGCATGACAGGTAGTAGCATCGCCATAGAACTCATGTGGATTAAACTTGCAAAGGGGTTGTGAATTATCCATGAAGACAAACGCCCGAGAAAATTCCATTCGATAAAACCAACTGCTCTTCCTCGTGGGTAATGGTTTCCAAATGAGGCCGTCACATTTAGCTGTGGGAGAGAGGCGAGAGAAGCCTTCCTTCATGTGGGTGGAAGAGGATGTAATGTTTGTAATATGCACTTACATTACCTCTGCTTACTGTGGTGTACTGTACATGTTTTATGAGTGGTATTTGTGATGCATGTGTGAGGATGTGCATGCATTAGATGTATGGAAACATGGAAACGAGGTTTGGACAGATTTTGAAGAGTTTCTGTGTGGAGTTCTCCAGGCTCCCAGTTCTCCCACAGTCCAGAGACATGCTTGTTAGATTAATTGGCGACTCTTAAAGTGTGAGTATGGCTGGCTGTCTGTCTCTATATGTCAGCCCTGTGATTGATTGGCGACCAGTTAAGGGTGTAACCCCGACCTCTTGCCCAATGACAGCTGGGATCGTCTCCAGTCATCCGCGACCCCAAATGAGAAAAAATCAGTATAGATGACGGATGGATGGATTTCAGTGTAAATGGTCATACATTGGCCGTGTTGAAGGATGTTTTGATTGCATGTATCTGTGTGACTTCAGACAGTTATGCCCTTGTTTCAGAGGTCTGCCACATGAAACACAAGTTCACACAAGTGCACAAAGCTGGGGTCTCATGTGGAAGCAAATATGTTAAATTATTTTCCCACTGGGATCAAAGTCACAAGGAAGTCTGATTTGGAGCTCATTTATTGGACTTTGAGCTGGGAGTGAAAGATCTCTTGGTTGTACCAGGGCACTTACACCAGCAATGCCACCATGAGTAAGAACACGAGATACGTTTTCCTCATCTTGGAAGTAGATTTGGGGAACTAATTTTTACATAATGCTATTTGTTTGTACAGAATTTTTTTAAAAGATACACCCTTCATTAGATATGACAGCTGAAGAGAGACAGGACATGTTGGGAGAAGAGAGAAGGGGGGGGATGACATGCAGTAAAAGGGCCGAGGTCCGATTGGACCCAAATTGCGACGACTACAGCTTCCATTCATGGTGCACGCAAATTAATCGCTAGGCTATCCGACGCCCCTTTATCAGCGTTTTTGATTAGTCCATAGACATGCTTGTTAGGTCAATTGCCGACTTTTAAAATGTGAGTGTGGCTGGTTGTCTGTCTCTATATGTCAGACCTGTGATTGATTAGCCAGTCCAGTGTGTAAACCCAGCTTCTCGCCCAATGACAGCTGGGACCGGCTCCAGCCCCGCCGCGACCCCAAAACGGATATTGTTATTCTGCAGGAGTGGATTGTGTGATCCTCAACCAAGCAAATATCACCAAAAACACAGAGGGTTTGACCGGGAAAAAGAAAGATATATTACCCAGAAAGCCCTGTGTTTGTGTGCAAAAGAAATTTAAATCAGTGCATCCTGCAGTTAAACTCAGAGTACACCAACAATCTGCTGCTTCTTTGAAACTCGACTGGCAGTCAATCCGATGCCATTTTTTGAGATTATAGGAAGCACAATCTCTCTTCCTTACTCACATGTGCGCAGCTTTTTAAAAAAAATATAAATACATGTAGGCGTGGATTTCCATAAAAAATTACATATACGTTACACACACAATCCCTTCTCGGCTTGAAGGCTTGAGGTCAAAGTTGAGTGTCACAACTGGTTTGTGCACATGTGATGTGTGTTCAATGTGTGCGTCGGGTGCATGTGACAAAGAAGGGGGGACTATAAATAAACACTTCTTTCTTCGGATATGTATGCGCGTCAGTGTGGTTGCATATGGATAATCTGTCCTCCGTCCAGTGTTTTTTTTTTTTTTTTTTCCTGTGGGTGGCATTGGTATCAGATAGAGTGCTCTCATCCGTGATACAGTCACTCTTAAGTCCTGCAAGCTACAGTAACTCCTGAGGATAAGCACAGCATTATTGTAATTCTCTGATCCAAAGGTCACACTGATTCCTGGTGGTTACACTGCCTTTGCACTAAAAAAAATCCTGGCAGAGAAACAATCTCTTTTCAAAGTATTTGTAGATATTTCCTACAATTTTGTATTATTCACTAGAAGTTTTTTTTTTTTTCTTAATGGTCACCATCTGGTTGCCGGCCTTGTTTTTTCCTCTTAATTTCTAATTTACCACGACCATCCCTGCCAAATGTATAGTTCACAGCGAGGCTGCTTTTCATAATAGATGATCTCCCTCTGTAGTCTTTTTTTTTTCTTTTTTTTTCTAAAAAACCCTACACTTAAAGAGACACACACATATCTCATAAAAAGCATCTTAAATTGGGTTTAAATTCAAAAATTCAAACTTAAAGGAAATCAATTAAACATTAAATTAAATATAAATGTTTGCTCTTGAGTTTGCTTTTTCTGTCATGTGGAAAATCAAGTGCCTCTGATGAGCCACCGGGTGGCACTGTTTTCCTTCAATCTGAGTCGCATGAAGACTTCAGAGCTGTGGAGTGTATCATGTGTCAGCCCTGTCATCTCTGCACTTTCCTTAACCTCACATTGGAACTTGAGGTCAGTCAAATATTTTAGCCTCTCATTGAAACACTGTGCCCTTGAAACGTCTTCTGAATGACAGGGACTGAATCACCAAATATTCGGCTTGTAAGAAGCGAACCATTGACCCCGAAGTTCATGAACTCTGCGTCAATAATTTGTCACAAAAATTACCTCATGGTGTAAAGCAACGTGCCGTCGTCCTGCAGCCTCAGCAGCTTGTTGGGCGTCGTCATGTTGTGAGCTATCGACTTCTTGCCGTTGAGGAAGAAGGTGTCCGGGGTCCAGATTTTGCTCGCCAGCAGGTTGTTCAGCGGCAGCATCTCCATCGGCCCTTTGAAGCACAGCCGCTCGTCCTTCCAGCTCTGACGGAAGAACACGTCTATGGTGTATTCCTGAGACCAAAAAGTACATGGAATATCCTTTCAGTGGAAAAGGCAGAACCTCAAATATTAGTGAGAATAAAACATTTGAACTTCTAAGCTATTCAATGTTTACCAATCCGTCTCCTCTGTGATCACGTCATCACAAAAGATGCTAAAAGGATGCTAAAGGCAAAAGATCTGCATTTTTAAGAGATGCTTTGGTTGACTACGTTTGAAGGAGATTAACATCTATTCCACTCATAAGTGTCATCACAGCGAGCTCTCGCTTCCTGATTCTGGAATCCGTTTTGACACTAATTTAATTTCTTGACATACAAGATGAAGATACTTTTACAATCGATTCTGAAAAGAAAATCTAATTTATTTATCCTGGCCTACCCTGCGTTGGTTTGGAGCGTTGCTTGTGCACGTCCTCAGAAATGGGTAAGATGCAATATGCATATAACCTCTAGGGGCAGTGTAGAGTTGTCATGGTGATGAGACCGGAAATGGCAACATCGAAGACACCAGGAAGCCGCTACAACAGTGGCCGAAAGTTTAGAATAAAAGTTAACAGATCGAGATCGCTACTACATCTCTACTTCGGTGTTTGATTAACGTGGTGCTCCCTCTAGAGGAATCCTCTGGTAATACATGTTGTACATAGGCAAGTATGTAAACATTTACGTAGCAGGTTGTCTACACATGGTTCAAAAGCGAGTATATTTGAGCTCTTAGCCTTCATATATATCCACTTAGTATTTAAATATTGGGAACAAATATTGCGGTGAAAAAATGTGTCATGAACGAACTTGTTTTTTGAAATATAGATTACCCTTCAAGGTGGAAATGAACCACAATGAACCAGGAGCACATGTTCACAGAGTAATGTCTCTTTTAACACAGATTTAAAATGATTTAATGAATCGATCAAGCGCTCCTGTAAGTACGGAAGAGGATTAGGGCCACTGGAAAAAAAAATAAAAGATTGTTCTGACTTTGTTTTAAATTCTGACTTTAATCTCAGAATTCCAAGAAGTGGCCCTAATCATCTTCCGTGTGTAAGAGATTTTTCGGAGCCAGAATTGAATTCAGACTTTCTTTGCAGAATTCTGAGATTAAAGTCAGAATCCTAAAAGAAAAGTCAGAAACCAAAACATTTTTTTTCCAGTGGCCCTAATCATCTTCCGTATGTAAGAGCTTTTTCCGAGTCAATTACAGGAAAGTGGCAAGTTTTGATCACAGCTTCGTCAGAGAGCGCCAGGTACATGGAAGAATATTTAATGATAGAGGAGAGTTAATGTATTTGACTACCCAGGTGGAACCTTCAGCATAATGAGGAAATGGATTCCTTAAGAGCTGCCTTCCATTAAATTGTAAAAAGTCATCCCCATCAGTTTTGTCTCATTTGCACTTAAATACAGATTCAGGTCCTGAGTGGGCTTCCAGGGACAAATCTCTCTGTTAGTGTATCGTTGGTGTTTGCTGAAGGTGAACTCACCATCTCTGTGTCGGATACCGGCCCAAAGCTGGTCACAAAAATATTCGTCTTGATCTCGGTGACATTTTCTGTTGGGAGAAAAAAAAAATCAGGGTTTAGATATGAGCCGGTGTCTTCCTCTTTCTCCAACATTAGAAATACCAGTAAAGACAATAGACTGTGTTTACATGGACGTATCGTCCCAGTGATGTCACCCATTGGTTTCTGAAGTAGACTTTTGAAGACCATCGATGGCGCTCGCCAAATTGGAAATGATGTCTCGAACTAACTTTCACAGTGTGATGAGAACGACGTGGCGGTAAAAACATGCTTTTACGGGGTGTGAAAGTGACTCGCTTTGGGTCTTTTTGGAGCCAGCCTCAAGTGGACATTCAAGGAACTGCAGTTTTTTTTTGTTGCACTCCCGTGATTGCCCTAATTTGTCAACGACGGACGTTGCCGCTTGGCTTAGTCTCAAATAAAATGACATTTGATTCAACCGACGATTGTTTTCAAAATGAATCATTTCGTGGATAAAATCTGCAAAAGGTTTGTGAGGAATGTGGGCCAAAACAAATCCTATCCAACGTCTTAAATTGACGGTTTGGTCAATTTAAAAAAAAATCCTCGTATTGAGACAAATCCACAATCCTACGGTTTCTCTTACAATGCTTCCCTCTGAGATGAGGTGACATATTATTCATGCCGTGTGTACTAGCAAAGCCCAAAATCCATCTCTATGCATTTCCATTTGGTCTTGGAGAGTTGGGATTGGCTGGGCCCCTTTTGTTGAATGCTCAATGATGGCCCTGAATGTGTCTCTGGCATGTATTTATAGGCCCTCTTGTCAAGGGTAGCAACCGTTACCAGGATGCGAGAGCAGGCTTTTTGCCATGACACATCATGCATTCGGCATGAAAAAAAAAAGCCTGGTTTCTTCCTATGATGGAACGAGCACTACATGTACGCGTGAAACCAAGTGACGGGTGTTCTGCTGCAAATGCGACGAGGTAATCAGTGAAAAACCAAATGTGAAACGCTTTTCCTTTCAGCTGCCTCTCAGAAAAGAGACAACATCCACCTTTTTTGAATTCACTTTGATGGCTCCTCAAGGTCGTCTCCTGTTGCCACGGTGAGGAGCGTGAATAAAGAGCATCACAGCACACTGCAATCAGTCCGTGTTTAAAGACGGGCTTCATTGATTGACGCTCGCTGCCATTGCAACAAAGCATCTTGACAACATGGGTGCCTCCACCTGAGCTGGCAGGGGAGTTGACTTCAGCCCCTGTATCTGCACGTCTACCATTATATCCCCAATGAGCTGGAGTGTGAGATCACAGCGGGAAGCAGGGAGTCCAGGTTGGTAAATTAAGTTGGAATGCTAGGAGGCTTGTATATGGCATTTGTGATGTCAGCATGAAGAGATGCCTTCATTTTGAAAGTTTAAGGACGCACTTTTGGACTTTTTTTCTCTCAGTTTTAGAGACATGCTACATACACAGAGTGGAACCAAGCGTTGGGGATTCCATTGGCATTCTGCAGTGCTTAGAAACTAGCAACTCACCAGCTCATTCATTAATCTGTACCTGGATTTAAACCGGCGACCCTTCAGTTCCCTAACACCCCCCCCCCCCCCCCCCCCCCCCCCTCTCCCCGCTCCCTACAGACTACAGCCAATCTGAAGATTTTTCTAATTGCAAAGTCCAAATGACAAATTAAACCGTCCCCCTTGCACACCTCCAAGCCCTGGGCGGAGCCTGTAGTCGTAATTGTCCAGCAGCCCATCCAGGATCCGGGTGAAAACGGTGCTGTCGTTGGCCGCCGCATCCAAGGCCAGGCAGAACCTACTGGAGGAGAGAAATGGAAACCAAGAGTTAAGAGCTGTTATTTTACTGCAGGATGCCAAAACATGATTTTGATGAATTAGCCTTTCATGTTAAGGACTTAAAAAAACAAAAACAAAGAACACTGTGTTCATGCAAAAGGAATTAAGAGGGGAATTATTGCCATTGCTTGGGGCCCCAGACCAGTAAGGGGGCCTTCAGAGGGCTGTCAAACTTTGAACCACAGCAGCGACCAAAAGATGTGCAAATTTTTGCAAGGACAGTCGGAAATGTGGAGCCCCATCTTGACAGCATTCACTCTCATTGCCCCTTGCTAGACCGCTAATGGGAGGGCGGCCCATCAGACTCTAGAGTCGCCGCTAGATGTTGATCTACTCCTGAGATGAGAGTGGACTATCCCACTGATTTATTGACGAGCAATGCCAAAGATTTTTATTTTTTTTCACTTACAGGACATCCACTCAGGCGGTGCTGTAGCAGAGTGCAGCGGAGATAAGTGATCGACCTCCCAGAGCAGAGCAGCAGACATATCTTACTGAATATCTATCAAATGTCTGATGAAACTTTGGAACAGAAAATGTAACTTTTGATCTTTTGAGCAAGACACTTCAACACTTTTAAAAAAAACATCACATTCTGTTTGTTTACCTCTTTTGGAATCCAAGCAGGAGCAGGACGGGGAAGGCGAGTCTTGCCATGATTGACGTCCGGCTCACTTTGTTGTCACACACACAAAAAAAGAGACAAATCAGAAAAAGAAAATAGCACACTTTAAAAACTGTTGGCATCCGTCCTCTAACGCAGAAAAAAAAAAAAGGTGACAAAGGTACCTTAATGAGACACAAAAGAAACTCTTCACCCTGCTGCATGCAGAGGCAGACCATTACAGGAATCACTTCATTTAACAGCAAGGCAATCTCTGCTCAATGAGGCTGCATGCTCCCACTCTTTAACACCCGAGACATTCAACCCACCAAGTCCTCACACACACTAGAACTGCCCAGTTTTTTTTGCAGAGCCCCATTGTGTTAAAGCTTCCACAAACCCATTGCAATTCATATATGGGCCACCCCCCCCCCCCCCTTCTCTACTTCTCTCCTCCAACCGTCACCTTTTCTCCACTCACCCAAAAAAAAAAAAAAAAAAAAAGAAGCTGGATCCCATTCCGATTTTTTTCCCCATGCTGTCTAATTACAAAATAAGGGGTTGGGAAAGGGGGCTACCTGAATGCTGATTCATCACCACCGAGGTTTCTTCTTTTTTTTTGTTTTGCTGGTGGACTCCGTGTGCAGTGTTGAAGCCGGACGATCCAAGGGTCCTATCACCTAATCACCTAATACCCGAGCGTGTCTTGTTACGTCCCCTCCTTCTCCTTCTTCTGCGCTGCTGGCTCTCTCTCTCTCTCTCTCTCTCTCTCTCTCTCTCTCACACACTCTCACTCTCGATTAACGGTTCCCCATCAGGCGGTGTTGTAGTAGTCTGTCTGGTCCTTCTCCTCCTATAAACCTACACCGCCTTCCTCCTCTTTTAGTGCCTGCTGCACCACGTCTCTTGTTGGTGTCGCAACAGCAGCAGCATCACACGAGCTGCCTCCCCGGTCTTACCCGCGAGCCAGATTCACACCACATTTTTTTTTCACCCCGCCACCTACTGTTGGTGCGAAAGACTTTTAAGTGCTGCAACAGAGGCTAATCATTTTGTTTTTATAATAGGGGGTCTCCCATTGGTGGGTTGCGAGGAGGAGGCGCACTGACAGTGCAACTGGGATTGAGGGATAGTGGGGCAGATTTTTTTTTTTTTTTTTACCCCCATTTGCTAAATTAAAAAAAGGACACTAGTGCCTCCAAACCTTTCTGACTTGCCCTGTGACGTGAACTCAGGCAGCCACCGCGATATTTAAA